>NC_056726.1:1910639337-1910779337 GCF_019279795.1 Protopterus annectens
AAATCCTCTTATATCTTAACTACTCAGTCTGTTTTATCCGGTATTTATCTATTAATTCCTACCAAGTCATCAGCTCCTGCCATGATCTTAACAGGGACCAACATTTCATTTTTTTATTTATTTATTTTTTTTGCCTAACACCTATTAACCAGTGCATTATTTTCATCTTAATTGCCAAGTCTTATATTTAACAGTTCTAAGGTCCACCATTTTTTTCCTCTACTTTTTAGTATGCCATCCAATGCTACCTTGATACCTCCTATAACTGATTCCATTTTGTCTTGCATTGTGGAGTTGCCACCATATGCCAATATCATTTCTAGGCATTCCTACTGGAGTATCCTTATCAGTGATCTTAACTGGGACCAAAATTTTATGCTTGCATTTTTTGGCCTAACATCTATTAACCAATGCATTATTTACTTTTTCATCTGACTTAGGAAAGCCTGGCCTACATATAAATGATGTTATAAACATCGTCTCTGCTAGTACTCCTTGATCTAAATCATTTTTAAGGCATTCCACCTTCTTGACATAATGATTATTTAGTTATGTTTTTCCAGCCACATCTCTTTCAGTGACTCAGTGCCTTTTTTGGATATCCATATCCCCAGATACTTATTTTTATAGGGGCCTCACACATGTGGAGAATCTTGTACCAGTGTAAAGGAAGGTACATAATTTATACACAAGATGTATGTTTTGTCTTCATTAATTTTACAGCTTGCTATGCCAGTGCTCTCTCTCTCTCTCTCTCTCTCTGTCTCTCTCTCTCTTAATAATGTAAAGAAGTATGGAGTATCTTGCTCTGGCTTTGTTAAAATGATTATTATATCATCAGCAAAAAGAGCTAGTTCCTGCTCCCTGCCCCATCTTTCAGTCCTTTTATTGTAGACTGTCTAATCTTCTATGTTAATGTTTCTAAGTAAGCAGTAAATAACGTGAACAGAGAGCAACCCTGTTTTGTTCTGCTTGCTATGTTAATTTCTTCATAATTCACTTATCAACTAGACCAGACCTTGAGGCAAAAAAACTTTTTATCAATACTCTCCATAGATAATTTCCAGTGAACTCTACAAAAAAATGTTTTTTCAGAGTCTAACTCCATTAAGACTAGCTCTTGTTTCTATTTTTCAGACTCTCTTTGTATCATATCCACTAATATTCTGTTATCAAATGTTTGTCTTCTCTTTATCAAACCACATTGGTAGTGGGTTAATCAAATTATGGAAGATCTCCACTATCCTATTAGCTAAAAGTGTTTTAGGACCCCAACAGGCCTGTATGAACACAGGTTCACTGGATCTTGTCCCTCTTTCCCAATTGCAGTTATAACTGCTTTTTTCGCCCAAGACTCTGGATTCTCCTTCTCTATCAGTACTTTGTTGAACAGTTTTACCCAAAATGGTTCCAGTTCTCTCTTTATTTATTTATTCATTGACATTTGTTTACTAGGAAAGTCCATCTAAGTCCCAAGAACCCATTTTTAGCAGAGGGCCAGTGAGAAAACCTCAATTTAAAAGAGAAAATAGAAATATTTTTTCAAAGATGTTAAGTAAGAAACAGTTGAAAATTATACATTTCAAAAATATCAGCAATACTATAAAGCATAGAGACATACTAAAAATGTGTTACAAGAAGAACAATGAGAAAAAGCAAAGTAAAACACTGTACACAATTCTGGAGAGCATCCTTTTGGCAATTCACAGTAGTAATAAGTAAAAGTCACATGTTTAGTTTAATTGTAATTATAAAGAAAGTGAGATATTAGGACAGGTTGGTACAGATGGGAAAATGTTATGTTAAGTGGTTGAGAGGGTTGGAATGCCAGGTGAAGATGAAGAAGTGGAGATGAGTAGACAATCTGTAGAGATAGGGCTGGAGAAAAGTAGATGAGATTGGTGTTCATCCAGAGGTAGAGCATAAGCAGAGCCATGAGTTTGAAAGGTGGTCTAGCAGAAGATTCCTGAAAAAAGGCTGATATGTTGCATTATAGTTCACTTTCAATATTTCAATCAGTAATGCATTATTTCCAGGTTATTTACCCCCTTTTAACTTAATCAATTGACTTAACTACCTCTTGATCTGATATAGGTTACATCATCACTTTCCTCCTTCGTAAGACTCTTAAATTCGATTCTCTCTAAATATGCTTCTGTTTTCATTCCCCGACCATTTTCTAACTCTTGCTGTTTATATAAGATCTCAAAAAAATTTCTAAACACCTTGTTTATGTTGTCTGGCTCTTGGACAATTTTGCCTGTCTAATGTCTCTTACCTTTACTATGCTGCTTTCTACTTCTTCTTTTATTATCTGACCAAGTGACTGGCTGTGCTGTATTCTGCTTCTTTGTAATAAAATCTACTGCAGAGTACAGAAAACATGCCAATCCACTACACAACTGTTTTTCCCCCACTAATACATCATCAGAAGGTGGGGCTGGATGACATGGAATCAAGAAGTAATTGGACAGTTGCTCAGTATACAATAAACAGAAACACCACTTTGTTAAACTTAATAAATATAGATCTACTGAAGTATCTAAAGTAAAAAAAAAACATACAATTTAGAATAAGGAAGTCCACTTTACAAGATGACAGCATAATTATGATAAAAAGAAATAGTAAAAAAAAGAAAAATTCTACTTGATCTTTAACATCAAGAAAACACACAGAAGGTCATACAATCACACCAGCAATCTTAAACATGTGGAATATTATTTATACATTGAATATATGCTAATATATGTTAAGCCAACATGTTCTAAACATTGAATTTCGAGACAAAGGCTATATGTATAATTTTGGAAGGATTAAATATAATTTACATTGTCATCTCTCCAATTCTGATTAGCTTAAGGAATTTACAGGGATTGCAACACATTATGTGAAGCTCAAAGGCTGTTTGCTTCATTGTTTTAAGAGAAGCCTGTTTGCAGACAGAAACCTCTAATTGATTTATACTTTTCACGGATCTTTAAAATTAAATAATGTTCTCCATTAATTATGCATGCAGAAGTATATTGTGGTAAGCAAACAGAACTCTCCACTTGCGACTGAATGAAAAGAAATACTGCGCAAAATTTTTTTTTCTAATTTGACAACTGAGAACATGACGCACATTGCTCATGCCAACTGAATTCTTAAAAGCATAAAACCATCCAAAGGCAAATGAAAGAATATAATGTTATTATATGGCAGGAGAATTTGTTTGTACCTTGAATTTATAAATTTTAGTAGACGCACAACTGTGAAACTTAACTTTTGTATACATTGCTATACAAACACCATGTAAATGCATTATCTTCTTTGAATGTCTGCATTTTTAGAATTTGTTATCTTTCATACTTCTATATGCCTTGAGAAAGGATAACATATTTTGCAGAGGGTCATTATAGAAATTAACACAAATCACTGCACACACACATACACATATATATGTATGTGCATGCATAGGTGTGTGTGTGTGTTTGTGTGTGTGTGTGTGTGTGTGTGTGTATATATATATATATATATATATATAGATATATATATATATATATATATATATATGTATATAGAGAGAGAGAGAGAGATAGGTTTCAATCAAAATCTCGAGTGCAGATGTTCTACAAATGGGATATCGGATGGCAGATTGTCGTGTTGCCGACTATCGGTAGTTCATATCAGTGAATGCCATTGTCCATTCTTTGATATGAAGTCAATCTAAGGACTAGAGATCATGGTACAGTTCGTACTAGGACATTCATCCCTTTCCTCACTGTAGTGTGATCTCAGAGTTGGAATATATAGTTAGCAGGAGGTGTGGGGGTGCTGTATGTTTTTGTGTTTGACATTGACATCAACTCTGTAGTTGTCTGGTATATGAGTCGATGTTGTGAGCTGACTTTATTTTTCATGTGTGGATTCTGTTCGCGTTTCTGACTGAGAATTCAATTGTTTTGTGACATTTTGATAGTAAATCTATATATATATATATATATATATATATATATATATATATATATATATATATATATACACAAATATATATATATGTATATATATATATATATATATATATATATATATATATATATATATATATATATATATATATATATATATATATATATATATATATATATATATATATATATATATATATATATATATATATATATATATATATATATATATATATATATACACATACATATGGATGTAATCCATATTATCAGGGTTCCTAAACTTGAAATTCATATGCTTGAGACCATATGTTTGAGTATCTATGGTTTTGGTGTGGGCTGTGCCCCCAACCGCCCCTGAAAATTAGATATATACCAACTCCAAGATTGTACAATACTTGGGAAAAGGGTAAATTCCTTGATCCCCACTGTGCTGCAATCTACATAAACATGCTTTAAGATGGAATTTATCATTTTCTCTACTGTAGTGCAATCTAGAAGTTGGTATGTATAATTTGCAGGGGATGTTGGGGCACAGACCCTCACATGGAGGGTGCAAGGGGGCTTGACCCCTGCAATTACGTAGATATGTTTTTGCATTCAAGTTTTTGGAAACTCGAACATGTGATCTAGACCATATGAATTTCAAGTTTTTGAAACTCAATAATCTGACATAAACCCATCTCTCTCTTCATATATATATGTATATATATATATATATATATATATATATATATATATATATATATATATATATTTATATGGTTGAAGTTCACTTGGTCAGCACTGGTTTGTATGTTTTGAGCAAAAGCTATTTTCTGCGACTTCCAGTTGGACAACAAAGCTAAGTGTCGGGGCTGGAGTTTGTATATGAGTGTGTGTGTGTTTTAGGATTTGGGTAAGGGTTAGGTAAATGGAATGATTTAGTGTATGTGTGACCATGAGTCATTTAAGGTTTAATAAGGGTTAGAATAGGGTTAGGTAAGAGAGTAGATTTAGTGCCTGTATGTGTTCATACAGGAGTGTGTGTGTGTGTGTGTGTGTGTGTGTGTGTGTGTGTGTGTGTGTGTGTGTGTGTGTGTGTGTGTGTGTGTGTGTGTGTGTGTTTGGGTGTGTGTGTGTGTGTGTGTCTCTGCATGGTAAGTGACCAAGCAGTCTTGTGTAGTGGTGGTTTTATGGAAAGGGCTTTTTTAAAGTGAGCTGCATGTTAGGGGCAGGGACAGGATTACAGTTAGCACACATTACTAGCCCCCCTACTCCTTCTTAGAAATGCATGCTAACCCTAACCCACCTCTGACCCTAATCCTAACTTGTAGCTTAGCTTAAAAAAGCCTTTTCCATAACAGTATCCCTTTTCAGACAAATTTATGCTGAATGTGTGGTAGGGTTATGATTAGTACATTGGAAAAGGAAATTTGTTTTCTTATTCAATGTACTGTGTGTTGCTGTGCAATGCTGACATTATTATGAATGGTCAACATGTTTTTGTTAAATTTTTTGTATCAGTCATTTAACATAAAGACAATTTAAAGTGTAAACATATATCTATATATCTATATAAATTTATAGATATATAAATATAGACACACACACACACACACACACACACACACACACACACACACACACACACACACACAGGTTTATTATCACAATCGTGAAGTTCGAAGTCTTGATGCTTATATTTCTGAGACTAAAATACAAAAATGCTAATGACCACAGTATCAAACGTCTTGAGCTGCTCCTCTGCCAGACCATTGATGGCACCCATTCCTGTGTTCAAACTGGTAGGGACATTCAGTATTCAAGAGTTTTAGAACTTTTGTTCCTTAGTGTTTTGGTCTTCTAATATTATGGTCTCAGAATTCTAATTTTCAAGACTGTGGGCTTCAAGAGTGTGATGATAAACTATGTATTATATATATATATATATATATATATATATATATATATATATATATATATATATATATATATATATATATATATATACATATATATATATATATATATATATATATATATATATATATATACATATTTACATAAGACAGCTTTTATATTAATATTTGTATTTAGATATTCACCAAGTATTCTATGTGACCTCTAGATTCACAGCTGTCACAAGCTGCAGGCCATAAAAATGCATCCTAGTGGAAGCAATATGATTATTTGTCACTTTCATTTCAATATAATTTAATTTCAATGAGGATTAAATATTGTATGAGATACTTATCTAGGAACAGGAATTGAATGAAAAAATGTTACTTTTCTTCTGAAATTGCATTTAACGTATTTGCCATAAAGTATGCAGAGTGAAGAAAATTAAATTACTGTAGCAACCAAGATGAGATTGTGCTTATGAAAATGCCTTAATTGTACTGAGTTTTAAAGTAGAAAAGTCATGTTATGTGTGCATACATGTCTGTGTATGTGTTTTTCTGAGCATGTGTGTATTTACTTACATATTATTGCAACCAGATTCTGAATGACTTACTCAGCAGTTGTGCTTATGCCGCAGACATATACTGGCATTATTATGTCATTAAAATGTTTTATAGTGGCGAGGAAAGTGCTATGTTAGCTTTCTACTGGCATTTTGTTTGAGTACCCCTGCACTCTCCTGGGCTTAGACACATTTCATAGCCTTGACATTGCTTTTCTGTTTGTAGCAATCTGTAGGCCCGTAGTTGGAGTTAGATGCCACATAATCCTACTTTGACTTGTTGCACTGTGAGTGTGAGGTCTGTAACGATCGATAGTACTCGGTCTGCTTTCTTTTGTCCTTCATACTTTGTGGAGGTCAGCATAAATGAGAGGGTGATGGTGCATTTAGGCAGTTATTCTTCTGCCATCCCTTGCTTGTTTCACTGTTATCATTGGAAAGAGAATTTCCCAATGGTGTATGATGACCTGACATGGGTTGAGGGTTGTGAGCCTCCATTCTGATGTTAACATAATGAAGGGGTAAAAAAGTACATTAAAAGTATTCTCCATAAATCACTGAGAATTGGAGTCAGTACAGCAGAACAGATAAACTCGTTCCACGGTAACATTATAAATTTCAACAGGTCGGAAATCTGGTTGCGATAATACGAGAGAGAGATTTGCGCAAGTGTGTGTGTGTGTGTGTGTGTGTGTGTGTGTGTGTGTGTGTGTGTGTGTGTGTGTGTGTGTTTCTCGGTGTGCTTCTTAAATATTCTCTGTCCTTCTAATGTGCAGTTTTGTACACTTGAGGCAGAATATTTGATTAACTTTTGTAGAAATCTGAATGTTTAACTTTTTTTAAATGAATGCAAAAGCAAAAAAAAATGTAAGCTAATTTTGTGACTGAATATCTGATATAAAGTATATGAAACAGGGAAACAGAAGAGGGCAACTCAACACACACTGAGAAAAAAAATAATGACATAAATGTATTTATTTATTCCAGCGTGGTATCTTGCATATGGGAGAAGAGATCCAGAAAGGAAGATACATGGAACCAGAAGATGCTGCAACACATTCCTCAAAAAGCATGAACATTCTTAACATGGTAAGGAGCTTATGGAGTTACAGAGAGCTTTATTGTCTGGTAATTGATAACTATGAATCATCTAAATGCAAGAAACATGGGCCGCCAAATCACACTGATATGACTAGAGACATTACAAATACATCTCAAAAAATAAGAGCAAATGAACAAAGGGAGAGAAACAGAAGTCTTTATCAGGAACAACTCCCCTACAGCCTGTACAACACTACAACCCTGTTGTAACTTCAGGGTGCTTAAACATCTTGAGGTAATGTGTTCCTACTCCTTAGAGGTAGCATACAATTAAGAGGTTTGAGGATGGAGCCTCTGCATGGATGTAAATGCAAGGGTCTTCACCTGCAAGAAAACAATTTGTTCGTGTAAAGATTGTCTTCTCATTCAGTCAGTTTTAATTTGCTTCACCAGACTACCTTCCCATAACCACACCTTCCTATCTAAAATGATGTAAAAATTTATTCATAGCAAAATTCTGAATTTCCTTTTTTATTTCATACTCAGCATGGTTCTAGACATAGCCATGGAACTAACACAGTCCTTGTTAATCTCACTGAAGATATGCATAGAAATCCATTCTGGAAAATATGTCAACATATTCTTTCTGGATCTATCAAAAGCTCTCAACAATATGTCACCTTGAAAACTGGAAATCTTTGTCTTTTTTCTTCACATGTTGTCTTCTGATTCTCCAACCTCCTCAGCAATATACCTCAGGCACTACAATGGGATAATGTAATGTCCTCACAGCCTACAGTCAGTGTGGGTGTTCCTAAAGACTCTTTACTTCTCTTCAACATCTATTTGAACAATATGTTTTACTACATAAAGAACATCAAGTTTGTGCAGTATCCAGATGAACCCACCATCACTATCCCTGTTTCTTTTCCACACAATATTGCCCCTTCTACAAATATTCTTTCACACACTGAAATCATGGCTAAAAGAAATGGACCTTTTTCTGAATGACTCCAAAATTAAATCAATGCCTTCATTATCCAAGCTAACTTGTGCAATATCCGTCCAAACCAGCCACTTCAAGCTGCCACCTTTGCTCCTTACAATAACTTACTCTGAATCAACACAAAGGACTCTACCCCTATAATATCAGTACATACAACCATAATACAAAAGTGACCCTTGATAACCAAGTCAGATTCAATACTTACATTTAGATTGCTACCAGAAAAATTTACCTCAGTAGACAAGATGTACAGGGCTAAATCCTTAATAAAAGGCAAAGTGAGTTGCACACGCACACACGTCATACCTCATCCCATCTTTCTTGAACTCTTTTCATCTTCTAAGTAACATAACCTTTCCTCTTCTAAATGAACTCGAACATGTGTGTTATTGAATTGCCATATTTGCTTCTGGACTGCAAGGTGTATCCAAAACTGTTTTTTTTTACTCTGTGATCTTGTCTGGCAAAAATTTAAGTACTAACTCACCTCCACATAGTTATGTCTGCCTCATAAACTTCTCAGTAACTACCCAAGTCTATGACATAACCTCTTGGAAAGCTTGTCTTTGGAATCTTATGGGAAGTTACCAACCTAGTCAACCTACTCAAATCGGTCAATAATAACAATAACTCATAAGCACACTGACTTACATTTTTTTGCTTGAGTTCATAAACTTTGTAAAACACAAATAAGTCCAGCAGCTGTAGTGCGGAAGATACTTTATTTAAATGTAGTATAAACTACATATAGAGAAAATGAGTATAAATCAGACCATTTTGGCAACAATAAGAATGCCTTCATCAGTGATTGTATAATTTAAATTGCTATTAGTTATGTACTGTAGTCTGAAACATTCACTATATTACTTTGTGAGACTAAATATGATGTTTTGTGATAAATGTTTGATTTATTATTATTGTTCCAGAACTTAAAGTTCCTCAGCTTGAATTTTCCAGTCTTTACTTTGCCATTATCATATTGTTACATTAATACAATTTATTCTTTTGATTGATGACAATTGTATGGACCTTTAAACTACACCATTGTATTTACAATGAAGTGCCAAGCAAGCCACACTGTGCACATGTTGCAGGACAGAACTACAGTGTGAAACCTTTCCCCCAACCGCCAGAATACTTATGTATATCTTACTATCTTTTAAAGAGGAATAAACATGCATTGTAAAATAAAGTGCCCAGCTACATATCATATGCTAAGACAAAAAAATATGCTAACTTTCCATCTTTTGCTTGCCAAATATGAACTTTATAGTGCACTGAGTGGTAAGCCTCATTGTTTAAGTTACATGAGTCAAATACCAATGCCTAGGATTGCAAGAATCAATGTTCTAATTACCCCTGGGATTCATGAACCTTGCGCCAGGCGCCCGCATAGCGTCGGCGTTATAAAGCCAAATATGGCCACTGAGCGATTCAGGTATGAATCAATCCCACGTGCACTACCGGCGTGCGGACTCGCCGTCCCCGGCGTAGGTATGCTAATCACACTGTGTGCGGTATTGCACCATGCAAATGAAGGCAAATAGCGATCCACGAAGTTGGGCAGGCGTAGCGTAAGAACGCGGCAATGTAAACCAAAAAACGGTTTACATTTAGCCAAACATGACCAAGGAGTAATGGAAGGCTGTCAACGTCAGGTATCATACAGGTGCAATATGCCAATGGCGAAAGGCACCGAGAATGTCCAAAGAAAACATGCACAAACTGTAAATAATGACATAAATGTTATGTATGCAGAAACCACAGCAGAACCCCTGGATATGTGCACAGAAGGTGCAAAACAATGAAATAATAGGAGAATGTCCTAAAAGAGCAGTATAATACACATCAGCTGCACAGCCACCACACACCATAGTATGTATGGAAAGCCTCAACCCCAGCGCAAGGGTTGTCAAGGAGTGGCGGCAGTGTTGTGCGCCGTAACCATGTATTAGCAGTCAATCCCATGCAAATGAGGCAGATAATAGTGAATCGCAAAACCGGCGCTGGTGTAAGGATGGAGCAACGGCGAGCGGTAGTACACCGAGGAGTGGCCTACACGGGATACATGTCAATCGCAGAGGGTGTGCCACTGTAGGAGGAAGCACATTGAAGGCCAGCAAACATGGGCTGTACAATGCACATCACAGCAGCAGGATCGGCGTGTGAGGAAATAGATGCGCTGAGAGTACATAATGCCCGCATAGATGCATGTGCACGAGGATGACTACGTTCCCCAATCCAGTCATGTGACAACCACGGATATAGGAAGGTAATGCGGAGAATATGAGGAAATGCGGAAGCAGTGTAATTGGAGCCGTAATGAGCAATCAACACCAATCAATCCAGGAAGGGCAAGCGGTGGCAGCTGGCAACCCAGCATGCAGACTCCCGCAAAGCGGGAAAGGGGAGGCATAGGAATGCAAAGATAGTAGGGGATGTAGTAGAAATGCAAAGAGCAAAGAACCGAAATAGCACAGCCAAGTACAGAGGTAGCATAACGGCGGCAGACAAAATGCATCATATGCCATGTGCCTGCAGGATGCACTGCAGGCAATAGTAGGTGCAACGTGCAGAAACAGTAATGTAAGATGCAAAGCTAAGCCAATGCAGGCAACTGTAATGTAACACTAAAGGCAATACCGTTGCAGTTACAGCGGTAAAACACCGAAGATAATCCACAGATAAGGCTGCACAGACACACCCAATGACATCACCGGGTATACAGCACAACAGTATAAAGTGTGAATGCACACAACACACAGGGCGATTTCAAAAACGCCGCACCGTAGGGTGTAAACACACGGGGAACTTTTAATATGTATATGTTGGGTGCCGCCGTGGCCGTGATGCATAGGTATGTGTCAGAGACAGACGGAGTTGTGGAGGAGGGTGCCGACAACTACCGTAGGCCTCATAGGAGAAGGAGAGTGTTCAGACCAAGGGTGACCTACCAGGGGCTGCAAGACCTGGAGATAGTAGAGCGCTACAGGGTGGACAGGGACACGTTACAGCAAATAGTGGAGCTGTGCCGCGCCTGAGAACAAGAGACAACAGAGGGGAGCCCATCCCAGTGGACACAAAGGTATGTGTGAGCTTGCGAATACTGGCTACAGGTACCTTTCAAAGGCCAACCGGAGATATAATGGGTATCTCACAGGCATCAGCATCCAGGGTACTACACCAGTTCCTGGATGCCATGTTACGACATGCCCATGAGTATATAAACTTCCCCAGATCTCAGGAGGAGTTGGCTAGCAATATGCGCCACTTCCACCGTGTGGCACAATACCGGAGGTACTGGGTGCGATAGACTGTGCGCACATAGAAATCAAGTCACCGCCCGGGAGCAGGGTAGACGCTACATAAACCGCAAGGGATACCCCTCCATCAATTGCCAGGTCGTGTGCAATGCGCAGGGCATTATCATGGATGTGTGTGCTGGCAGCCCTGGAAGCTACCATGACTCCCATATCTGGCATGCCTCGCAGCTGTATCAGGTATTCGCCAGGGGACATCACACAAGGTCACCTTGTGGGGATGCTGGCTATGCACTGGAGCCGTGGATGATGACACCCATCAGAAATGCACACACACACATGCAAGAACACCATAATGAGGCACACGCACAAACCAGAATAATCATAGGCGTGTGTTTGGGATGTTGAAATCACGGTTCCGGTGCTTGGATACATCCGGTGGAGCCTTGCAGTACTCTCCAGGCACATGTGCCCACATATTCATAGTATGTTGTATGCTACACAATATGATTCCGCGGAAACAGCTGCTGCAGGGACATAATGGTGTAGGGCCACCAAGCCCGCCACAACTGCCAAGGCAAGCACAGGCACAGGGCGTTCAGCGCCATGAACACACTGTGCCAGCCCAGTAGGTAGATGGAGGCGTACCCAATATGCCTACGCCCTGGCAAAGAGGGAACGCATAGCACATACTTTGACAGCGTAGGCCCCATGGACTGACACCTCCTTACCTGCACACACAGTGAAATGGACGCCACACAAACATGTCCGCCCGTAATGTGTACCGTTTGGGCGGACCTATGAGACTCCAACAAAGGCACCACCCAAACACTGCACACCCAATAGCCAGCAGAGCATGGAACGCCAACACCTCAACCGCACGCCGGTTCTACAGTAGACGGCGGCGTGGTATGCTGCCACTGTCGCCGCAAGTCGACTACATATGTACTTATGTGCATACACAGATACGGAAATAGATATCAGTACACACGTAGAAATATATGTACACATACACAGATATAAAGTACAACAGGTTAATATGGAACCCAGGGATGCAAGTTTACAGATAAGTAAGACGCGAAATCTCCACATAGTAAACATAGTGAACGACAACCCGATCATCCGGGAGGGTGGGCAGAGCAGGGAACGCCAGCCATGGAAATGTCAACCTGCATCAATACATATCCACGGGTCGGGACGATCGCCAGGCCACGGTACAGTAACGGGATATGTGTGTCATATCCATAGGATATGAGTGCGGAGAGTACACGCCGCGGCGATGCGCCAAGGTAGGTAGTGTGTGCAACCGTCGGTGCGAAAGCGGCAATCATACCTGTCAAGTGTACGTCATTATGAGGAACGTACCTCATTTGGGGACTAAAACAGTTCATGTTCCTCGCAGTTCCTCAACGTTCCACATTGAAAGAGTCTGTCACACATTCATTGTTGGGAATGTATTTAAATGAAATCCTGGTAAATAGAAATTAATCATAGTAATTCATTAAAGGTTCTTCTTTGTAAGTAAATCAGCATATTTTAACCATCCTATGACCTTCTTAGCTGAAGTTGTTAGTAAGCCATTAGTATGTGTTTTACATTTTGCCCATTTGTTCCACATTATGAATGTGTGTGTTCCTCATTTTGGAAATGGAAGGTTGAGAGCTATGGCGGCAATATGTGTATGTGTGAGGTGAGGTTGTCGTGTGTTCCGCTGTGTGTGTGTAATGTGTGTGCCACTGTAAAATGTGTATGTAGGTGACATGTCACAGGCGGTGTGTAATAACATGCGTAGGCATACAGTACAGGAACCATAGGCGATGTACAGCAGTACCCACAAAGTAGTACTGACATCTCCTCAGTGGCTAGGCGTGGCGGCGTAAACGATGCAAAGCGGAAATGTCCCAGAATGTACCACAGGGCCATAGCCAACAGGAGATGCAAAGGACGCATGTACAAACCATGACCGTATGTATGGCGGCCATATGGTAGACTTAACACGATACGTCGACGCGTTACACAGCATCAGGCATGTACGGCGAAAATACGAATGTGCTATCCGGCACCGATCGTGGACACTTACGGTCCGTAAATACCGCTGTGTGTTCCACGACCGTTAAGTAAGCAAGCGCCACATGAATAGGAGGCTACCGGTAGCATACAGGCCGTCCCAGGTACAGGACCACAATCACCGTAACTATCAGTGACAAAATGCCAATGGATAGTAGGCACGGACGAACATCCGCAGATATATAACCGATGTGAAGGAGGAATACGTGCAGGAAGCACACATGCAGGCGATACCGACACCACATGACATCAACAAAACAAACATTCCCAGAACAACAGACAGGTAACCTGCAGCACCCCAAGCAGGGATGGAGCACACACACAAGCATATCTTGTATGTATAAATGCAAGACCCACACCCAGTACCCGTCACCCACATCCGCAGATATACCCCATCGCACATATCAAAGGGATAACAGCCAAAACCGTAGCAAAAACATACAGGCAGTCAATGATAGCGGCATACCCGCAACAAGCCGTGTGGGAAACACTAGCAGCAGCTGATGCAACCTTGCATCCGTTGTGTACAGGAATATAACAGCTATGTTACACATCTGAATGCACAACGCCATCGACAGACGCCGCCAGGACACGGACACCCACATGTCGAACAGAATACCATACCCAACACACACAATCCACGGCTAACACCACAGCGTAATGTACCTGACACCACACATAGCGTATGCAGTCACACAAACATGATACAAGACATACCATCCCCACGAAGGTAGTGCAAATAACCAACGGCCACACGAGGAATGAACCATGGCCTAGTTTCGCGGGTAACGTACGAATGGAGGAGGATCACCAGTGATATGCGCATAACTACACACCGAGGAACAGCTATTGGCGTGATGAACCCACATGCCTCAGGTGACGACGAATAAAAGGAAGACTCCCTGGATATTCAAACCGTATGTTCATACCGAACACAAAGTGAATCGAAAGCAAGGAGTTAGAGGTAAATATTGACGAATACAGAAGCAAAGGCCGGAAAGGTATGTCGAACCCACGAGATGTACTGGTGTGTAACGCATGATACGTATGACTAATCTGCACTGTATGTGAACGATGTGTGTAAGTAAAGATACCTGTCCATCAGGCAGAGAGTGGTGAAAGGTGGTTATGTAATGCTAAGCCGCGGAGCATACCAACGACTGTGGACAACGTGTGCACAGCAGTGGGACAACATGTACATAGCCGTGATAAAACAACGTCCGCCATAGGGATTCCAAACACAGAACAATGCCACCACCCACGCTGATGCTGTCAGTGGATATCGAACAATGAAGTGCCACAGCAGGGATAGGACATGTATGTATAGTGTCACAGCACACATGTGCATGGGCATATACCGTCGATGTCATACGGAATGTGCGCTGGCGTGCATGTATCCCTCGCAGTAGGGGTGACTATGTCAAATATGTGTAATGCAAAGCTGTCATGATGGATATGTTCAGAAATCATAGACAGTATCACAGGCATAGCATGCATGATGGAGGATGGCCTAATGTTATGTACATAAACACGATATGTATGGCCTGCACATATGGGACAGAGTAGTAGCAGAATAGGTACCCGAAATGGAGGGAACAGCAAGTAACCATGTCCAAACGTTCCGTAGCAGGTGCAATGTGTGCAACAATGATGTCCGTCAGGGCCGTGTGTAAACACATGTGCAATGTACACAGTAGTGTCACCCCCCATGGTAGTGTCCACTGATTGGCACCGGTGGTTGTCAACTGTACGTCTATACAGTACTTCGCTGTGGTGGTACCATGGGTCTGTGTCACCCTACCAGCAAGGGAGCTATCACATGACTAGTGACACAGTGTGTCCCTGTGGGATGTGCACAGGACCTATGTCCCACAGCACAGTGTGTGTCCAGTCTGTGGAGGTCACACAGACGCCCAGGCTGAGCAATGTGGCATGTGTGCACACATGCAGGAGTGCTCCTCCCACCCTGCCCACTGCAAACGCCATGTAGGAGTACTACATGCATCAGTAATCACGGAGAACATGGCCCATGGCAGAGTAGATGACACCCCTGTGTTAGTGGTATGCAGGTGAGTACAGATGTGTTTCATGACTGTCATTTGCATATGTAAACTGTCTGAGCCGGGTAGACATCACGGCATGACTATACTGAGACATGTAAAGTTGTATCCATTGTGTAAGGTACACCACATATGTGTTATTGTAACACTGCCTGCGTGTACATGTGTGTATGGCACAGGTACAAGGGCACCCAATGTATCAGCTAGACATACGGTCCAGAAATGTGTGGCCCTGCACATGTGTACCCACGCCATAGTGGAATATGGCAACCACAGCACCATGTGGGGCATGTGTGTGTACAGCAACCATGTACAATGTGATATGCATGTATAGGGACAGTATCCATGTGATACACACTGCATGACTGTCACTATGCAAAGGTGATGTGTATGCACTATGTGTGATGTAACTGATGCAGTGATATCTACATGATATATCTGCCACACTGACACCTGTATGGTTGTTAGCAATATGAGTAGGATGAGCTAGAATGCTGCCAGGTACGTAGATGTGGTATATGTAGGCATGGACAATACTCTGTGACAGCATGTAGTGTATGTAAGCAAATAGTGAGCATGAGGGGCCACATGACTGAGGACTGTGCAATGTCACACGTACCTGACTTGTTGTAGTTAGCATGATATGCCTGCACCACTGTGTGACCTGTACAGGAGGCACATGGCGTAACATCCTGAGACATAGGGTATGATGTGATGCTGGATGTGTACATTGGCAATACCATAAAGTGGAATGGCGCTGAAGGGCAAAGAGCGGATAATGTCTGATTTGATACCCTCTGTACCACAACAACCACCCATGCAATGGTATGACAGGTGGCCAGCATGTGGATGTGGTGTGCTGTGGCGCACAGAAGCCCAACAAGGGTGCCAGTGAAGACATGGAGGTCATCAATGAGTGTGTGAAGCATGTATGTGAGGATGTGGCCCAGTGCCATACTGAATGGCCCAGTCATGGGTGTACAAATGCAGCCCCATACGTGCAATGCAGTACCACCCATGTGTAGTGTGATAGATGTGGTAGTGTGGTGGTCAGGGTACACAACGTACATGAATGGGCTAGCAGTCAATGCAGTGTGCTGCTGCAGAGAAATGTAACAGCCAGGTTGGCGGGATACAACAACTACGGAGATTGGAGGTGACATTGGGACCGTGTTCTCGGACATAACGTGTGCATGGCAGTACTATGTATGTGTCCACAGGGTTAATACAATGTCCAGCCATGGATTGGAACCCTGTAGTGAGTGAGAGTGTGTATTGTTGGTAGGTACCCCATTGGCAGGCACGATGCCAGCAACATCTGTGTTGGCAATGCCTGCATGAGTGTTGTATGCTGCATTGAATGTGGATGTAGCCAAACAGCAGAGACATACCACCACACTGCGTGAGGGCCCACACTGCAATGTATGGCAGTCATGTGTAGGTAGCTAGCTGTGGAGTATGTGATGCACCATGAGGACACACCATGACTGTCAAGTGACACACCACACACATGTGAACATAACTACCGTGCAACAGCCTGCACATGTGCCCATACAGCACGTGTGCATGGAACAGGAATACCACTGTGGCGTCTGTGAAAAGGCCAGTACCACCATGTCTCTGTGTGGAATAGCATGGTCCCTACCAGTGCGTAAATGTAGCGGAAGTGCACTGTGATATGTGTTGGCATAGTCACGTAGACTGTCCATCGTACGGGGTGCCATGCCATCAACTACCTCTGTCAGTGGATGTCGGTAGTACCGGCTGTAGAGCGTATGTACCATGCATGCTGCGATGGTCATGTGTCTAGGGTGTGGCTAGCAGGGCTGAGAAGCATGGGTGTTCAGCAAACAGAGGGGGGATGTGTGTAGGCATAGCACACAGACACATGGAGGTGTGGTGCATGCCGAGGGTAGTGTAGGTATGGTATGTGTCGTGTAATGTGTCACTCAGCTATGCGTATTGCATGGCCAAGCATGTGTGGGTACATGGGAGTCCATACTAGGGAAGTGCGTGTTGCTGTCAATACATGGCAGTAGCAACTGTCCCAGGTGCAATGTACAGTATGCCAACATGGCCAGCATGTAACCTGTGGTGTACAGTGTATTCACCGTCGCGTGTCACAATGTGCGTAGCGGTCACAAACATGGGTATCTGAACATGGATTACCTATGATGCAATGTGTCTCGGGAATATACAGTATGTGTGTAAATCACTGTGTGGTGTGGGAACCACCCACCCGTGTGTGTTGCAGTCCAGGTATGTGCCTGGGAGGTATGATCTGTGTACAATCTGGACTGGCAGGTGTGCCGTGTAGGGCATGGAGGCAGGTCCCAGGCACTGCAGATAAATGACATGCGTGCCGTACTGTGTGTGCAGTGCTTGTGTACAGCACAGTGGAGGGTGTAAGCATTGTCATACATCACTGCATGCTGTGCCTACCTGTGACAGCCCTGCTGGAGACAGACATGTGACACCGCTGCACAGGCAGCATAGCATGTGAAGATGTACATGTGGGCTGCACACCTTAGGCAGATGTCCACAGGTCATGTGTGCCGCGGTAGTGTGGTTGAACACGACTATCAGACTGGACAAACACCACATGCCTGCATAAGTACAGTATGACCATAGTCAACAGTCCCAGTGACAGAGTAGGCCAATGTACAGTATCCCTGCGTGCAGACCACTGGCTACTGGACACCTGGCTAGACACACACCGGAGGGTTAATTCACCATTGAGCCATCACATGTCCCAGTCCATGTGGGCCGTACAATGTCATCACAGGGTGGTCACAATAGCAGGTGGCAAGGCAGACACGGTGTACCAGGTGATGTGTCATGTGTGTATATGTCGAGTAGCACAGCCGTTCACATGTCTGCAACATACTGGTGCACGATGTATACTGTTACATGATGTATGGAACTGCACTGTCACCCACTACAGGGCCATCTGACACAGGTGTGTTGTGACAGGTGTAACCCATGTTTGCACAGGATACACACCGCTGTTGTAGGCAGTCATGCTGGTGGCTACCAGTGATATATGCAGTGGTCATACAGACATACCGTACACAGTGTTCATGCAGGAATGTCCATTGTCGTGGATGATGTGCTGCTATGTGAATGTAGGTGTGTGTTCTGAATGTTACACATCCAGATGACACCATCTGGCGCAGTCATGGTTGTCAACACCAATACACACATCCACAGCAGTCAGAACCCAGTCCTGACAATGTGTGTCAGTCACCCTCGTACTGTGTGACATATGTGCACATGGCGGAACACCTCCCACTGTCATCTAAGATGGCTACATGATGGCTGGAATGTGATGTGGAAATGTACAATGCTGGTAGCCCAATGAAGTACCTGGAATCACACACAGTATGCTATGGCAGCCATGTAAACCATGCACAACAACGACCACCCAACAGACACAAACAATGCATTGACACGTGGAACATGTGCACATGACAACCCCCATTGAGGTATGTTGCACATATTGATGTACAATTGTCATCTATGGCCATAGCATGGATGCAGACGCACATACCCCACAGGTAGTACCATGTGATGTAGGTAGGGGGGCATTGCTCGTGTACATGTGACAGTAGCTGTACAGACACATGTCCTGCATAGTCGTCATGTAGGGGTAGCTGTGGCATGTGACCGCTGGACATGCCCGTACAATTGACCATGTCCCACAGGATATGTGTTATGTGTGTACCACATGTGATGTGCTGACAACAAGCTGTGGCGTGTATGCGGCTGCGGTGTACCTGTGTGACATTGTCTGTGATGGGTGCAAAGGCATATAGTATCGTATTGCATGCCCACAAGCCCCACATAGGTGCATAGCCTGAACATACAATACAAGGAGTGTGTGGGATGATAGCAACCCACAGGAGGAGATGGGTATGGGCAGCCCACAACCACATGTGTGTGTATGGTGTTCACGTCCACGACACATGAGCATCTGAGAGGCTAGTGTTACAGCTGTACAGGGTTGCATGCATATATGTTCAGCAACATCCCTGTGTGTCCCACCACTGGCCCGTGGACCGATGGACACCAACCAAATGTGCAGATATGAGATGTGCACAGCACATCACAGATGCCTACTGTAGAACAGGCTTACCGTGTAGACATGTGCACAGTAGGTCTGCGCCAACTGCAGTCAAACATGTTATGTGCTGAACCACACCAATAGTCCAGGCCATGCCACAGATGGACGTGCATGCATCTGTGTATGTATGGCTGTGAATGTCTCCGGCATAGCAATATAGCTGTGTCACCGTTGTGAACAACAATATGAATGGGTTGTATGTGTGAGGGGTGTGTCATACGTGTATGGTCAGATCGATGATACCATCAGTGACCCTGCTATGTGAACATCCCTGTCCCCATACATGGATACCTATGCTGTGCCCAACACCACATTCACAGAAGGAGGGATGGCGGTGTGTAGTGCAGCAGCAGACATGGGGGTGGCAGCAGGCACTGGATGTACACATATGTGGTACCCACATCAGTGCAGGCAACCATCCATGTGCACGGGATAGTGGTGTGTGTCCACATACAGCACTGTGTTGATCAATATCCCAGCACATAGCACCTGACAGGGTTACAGTGTATGCATGGATGTGTGATACCTGCATGCACCAGACACACCCTCAGCAAGCAGCATGCAGCATACCTCGCTTGAGGCCAGTGTCCACACCATGGCGATAGACATGTTGAATGTCCATATACACATAGCAATGACATATGGAATGGACAGCCACCCTGCCAATATCATCAACCCCCAGGTGGATCACAACCCAGTGCCATGTATGTGGCATACCCTGCCATACCATGCAGACCTGCCCAGCAAGGCTGCATGAGCTATGCGAGTCCTACATGGTGCAATGGACAAAAGGCACTCTCACTATCAACCATACACAGCAGTAATGTGGCGGTGATGCACCCTGTGGTGTTACAGGTGCTGTGTGATGCTCTGGACAATGTGTGTGTGTACATGCTATGCATGGCCTTTCCTGCTAATGTGTCATGGTTACACATTGCCCTATGTCTATCACATGTGCAACACAGGTGAGCTGTGGCAAGTTGTCCAACACCCGTACAGTGCTGTGTGTATGTACATGGCACAACACATGCATGTGCAGGTGTCCATGTGTATGTGTACAGTGCCACTGCTGATGTTCACAATGGCTACAGACATGATGTGTACTGACATATACACAGCGCACCGACGTCACATGGGGACCTATGCCAAGTGATATGGACACAGGTGCAGCCAGGTACACATGTCCACAGCAGGCTAACATCTACATGGTGCGTGTACAGTGTGATGGGGTGGCACACAGATATGATGTGACACCCACTGCTCAATGGTGTGAAGCCAACACATTGGCTGTGTCACTGCCACGATGCCTGTCACAGATTACTGTGCAGATGTCGTACTTGTCATAGCAATGTATTTACAACAGTATGCCAGCACAGCAGTGTAAATGTGACCTGCCACCATCATTATGTCTTACAGATAATGCCACGTTCCCGGCTTCCCGCTTTCAGTCGACAGGAGGAGGAGATGATCATCCCATACCTCCATACTAATCATGACGTCTTATTCAGTCATGTGCCACAGCAGGCACAGGAACGACAGGAGATGTGGGAGGAGATGTGCAGGAGGGTGAACAGCCTGGGCGGATACAACCGCACTTATCAGCAGATCCGCAGGCACTGCACAGACCTGATCCGGCATGCAAGACAGCGTGCCACTGCAATCGCCAGACAACAAAGTGGGACAGGTGGAGGGCCACCAACCCAGCCCCCACTCACAGCCACGGAGGAGCTTCTGGCCAGTCTGGGGAGAGTCGCGGAACAACACGCAGAAACCCATGCGTCCATCGTGGAGGTGGGTGTCTCCCGAACTATGAGCTTGGAGCTGACTGGTAAGTCAGTGTTGCATGTTTGTATGATAGCGGCGTGGTGGTGGGTGTCATAGTACAACACATAATATAGCAATACATGCCAGGTATATGGCCACACAAGATGCATACTACAGTATGCTATGTTGTGTTAGCAGACATGTGCATAGCACATGCTAACTCACAGATGCATGATGTGACATGCACAGTGCTGACCGTGGCGATAGTAATGGATAATGTGTATACCTTTGTGTCATCCCTTTACAGGTACGTCTGGCGTGTTGCAAACACAAGGGACTGTTGCAGGTAAGTCTGTTGCTAGTCAAAGGCATGATATGGTGTATTGATATTCCCCATGTGTCCAGGCATGACATGCACACCTGTGTGTGCCCCAGTCACAGTATACAGGTTGCACCACCCGACACACACACCACCCATGTACAGTAGATACAACTGTTAGCGTAGAGTGGCATGACACCACACAACCTATTGGTGTGTTACGTGCATTCAGCTATGCATACAATGGTGTAGGTGTTCCACAATGGCTGCATGTGTAGTATGCATCGGTATGCCTCTGCTGTATGCACACAGTACCACATAGTGAGCTGTGATCTTGCCAGAGCACAGGTGTTACCAATGTGACCTATGCCCCTGCATCGGGTGCACACGTTGTGACATGGCACATGCCATGTCCCATGCACGTGGATGTCTGGCTGCACCATTTTCACACCATGACATGACCTATGCGACATAGCAGACATCCACACTGTCTGCATATCTGTAGGGAATGTGACACCTTACACTAGTATGGTTGTATGTCACATGGGCCACCACAGGGCCGTGTGCACGATGTCCACCACACACAATTGTCAATGACCCAGACAGACAAGGCCATGGTCGATACCTACAGGCATGTTGCCACACAGTACATCCACAGTGGGTAGTCACCGTTGCACCCTGTACACACATAGTGGGCTCATCACTGTAGTGGACCCCCTGGACATCCAATGTAGTACACCATTGACATGGAATGCCTCTCCACAGCTACTACAGGTGCCTCCAATGTCCACCATATACGTGCTGCTGAGCAGCTGAACCGACTTACAGACATGGCAATGTAATGCGTCCAGGTCACGCATCGCACAGAAACATAACTGTGTCCTGCTACTGTGCAGTGGCACCTGTACAGCTATGTACACAGCCCACACCAACCGCACCTGCACAGACATCCCTGTTACCCATACATTGTATCTGTAGACTGTACACATAACACTGCACCGTGACAGCCGTTGTGATGTGGTGCATGCGGTGGGACACCATCGTCACATGTCCACATGATACCACACATGTTTGCGGTGTACATGACATAGTGTCGGCAGCCATGTGTACTGTCAACTCGCCAGTGGCCACACGGTGTATCACGGTGATGCATGCAAACTACCATGAATGTGTGTACTGCATGCCTACTAAAAGACACCTGCCTGTTGTACTGTTCCCACCAGGGCAGTGTGCATACTGCCACTATGAATGTCTGGTCTACATTCACTGGTCTGTGGTGTGTGAATGCTGCATGCCACCTGCATTATCACATGCATGATGTGTGTGTGTGTGTGTGTGTGTGTGTGTGTGTGTGTGTGTCTGTATTGTAACCGACGGTATGTCTTTGTATTGACAGGTGCTGTAGGTGAATTACCCTCCTCAGGTCCATCTGATGCTAGTGTCCCCACAGATACTAGTGGTGATGACCATGTGCATGAGGCACAGGCAGGGTCGTCACAGGCAGACACTGTGCCAGTGGAGAACATCACACTTACATCCCCTTCATCCCTGCACACGGTTCGGATGCCGACACATACCCCGACACCGTTGCCCATAGATGACGGTCAGTCAGCGTCTGTTGGCACCGAGCAGGAATGTGTGGTGGCTGCAGAAGGTGTGGGTACACACGATGTTGCCAGTGTAATGACTGGTGCAGTGCCTCGCAGGCATGTAGCAGGTGCTGCTCGTAGGGGGAGCACCGCTAGACATACACCTGCCGTACAGGGTGCAGCAGCTGGTATAACCAGACGCATGTTCCAGACTGTAATGGCGGCGCGAGCACGCGTGCGAGCGGCAGAACCAGGAAGGGCAGAGGCTGCAGAGGTCTGCAATCCGTTCCTTGAATGACAACATCCAGGCATTGGCGAATGCCCAACAGCATCTTGCCGATGTTCTGGATAGGAGATTGGGTGAGATGGCTGGTATCCTCGACGAGGCATGGCCATCCTTGGCGTGGGCTGTCCGTGCAGGAACACCAGGTAGGGGTGAGGCATAGGGCGCGTGGGCGTGGACCAGCAACACCACCTGGTGCAGGTCAGCGTGCGTGCCACCTCCCATGCCCACCCACACAGTGCTGGTAGCAGCAGCAGTGCAGCTGCTACTACACCAACCACACCAGGACAGAGCAGGCCGCGTGGGCGTGGCCCTGGACGGCCCAGCGTGGCACGCGTTTCCAGCGGACATGTGACATCGGAGAGTGGACAGTCTGCACCTCCACCCGGTCGTGCCCGTGCGACCCCAGGCAGGCGGGTCACGTCGCCGCAGGCGGACACAGTGAGCCGTAACACCTGCACTGTACAGTCTGGGGCTGCCAAGCATACCCCGTGTAGGCATCACAGATGACTAAACTGTGTACACACAAACCCACACACAGCAAACACGACTGTAGGGCTCCACCACACCCACATGCAATCTACACAGTCATGCCCAGTCAATGCACAGGCCCTTACACACACATGATGTCATCCATTGGTACAGCCCATGCCTGTGGCACATATCACCCTGTGCATATGATGAAGTCTCTGCCGCATAACTGTGAGCTACACCATCAGTGCACGGTTATGCAAACATATTCTGATGCACAGGGTGGACAAGATAGTGAGAGGTGTATGTGATACCTGTGTCCGCATAGTACGTGATGTGTATGTTGTGGTGTGTGTGTATGGCTGCTGACAGGTGTGTATGTGATGTGGGTTGTGCACTGACATCATGCAGCAGACATACCATGCAGGACAGGTGCAGCATTCATTGATCTGTGTACACAGTATGCATGGTGGTTACATGTGTAGCACCATGTTGGTTCAGTTAACCCGTATGATAATGATGGTGTACTTGCATGCGCCTACTGGGAGCACTGTAATTAGTTCCCCACGTGTAGTCGTGGGGTACCCACAGGCATGTCTGGCAACATCAGCATAGCACAAGTACCCGCAACCGGCATGGACCCCTACATAGGTACATAGGCGCACATGTACATAACAGGGTATGTGCCCTACGACATGTGTGGACCTAGCATGACTGTGTGTGGCTGCTAACACCCCTCAGGATGGGGATGCCACATCCATCAGTCCCCAGTCCCTCGTTCAGCACTGACACACAGATGATGCCTGGCGCATAACTATATTCACACATCCACACGTCATTATTACTCCTGGATGAAGGCAGTCAGGGCCTTTCCTTCACATGGGCTGGCACTCCTCTCCGTGTTGTAGAGGGTCTCCGGCCGTTGACCCTGTTCCCCCAGCACGTCCCACTCATCTTTGTGGTGATGTGTCTGACAGTCGCTTCTGTGCCCGTGTTTGCCTGGAGCCTAGGAAGTGGAATATGCCCATGTCACCCAGGTCAGACATGGCCGTGTATGCCAGGCACAGAACACCACAGAGCAGATGTGCTGGGAAGGTTTACAGCCGGAGTCCCCTTGGTCGTGCAGCTTGTGACACATGTCCTAGCACCGTCATCCCCGCCTTGTGTAACGTTTGCAGTCCTTCCGAGTGCTGCAGGTGTCAGGTTAGCTACAGGCCAGATGTGCCATTGTACGCAGTCATTGCTCTGGTGTGTGATGTGTACAGGGGTACAATGAACAACCCTGATGTGGATGCAATTCCTTCCAGACCAGGAGGCCACAGTGGAATGTCTTCACACCCACATTGCCATTGTGTGTGTTGACAGAGGTTACCGACAGGTGTGGTAGCCATTTCCATGAACATGTCCACCATCTTGAATGGCTTACCACCTACATGTGACATTGGGCCAAACATGTCCTTCACACTGGGTAGGTCTGCACCTTCTCTGGCATGTAGTAGCAGGCCATGGCTGTGGCACCAGTTATCCATGTCTATGACGCCCTAGGTGGATGTCCGTGTCACATGGGGTGTTGGGTATGGTGGCCGGTGTGTAGTCATCTGCATACCTTGTCTGCCCCAATCCCCCTATGATTGCATGCACATTGGAAGGTCGAATGCTGTATGGCAGGGGGCCCAGGACTGAGCCCTGTGGGCCTCCACTGGAGACCAGATATGAGTGTGACAAGGCACCAGGAACACCAACCCTGTGTGGTGTGACCTCCAACCTTTCTGAGAAGCATCGGGTGACATATGTCCCCACATGTATGCTGGCGAGCCTTTCCATGTGTCCCATGTGGAGTGTGCTCTGAACGCTCCCACCAGGTCATGGTACTGTGTGCAAACCCACGTATCCCCATCAGTGGCCTTGGTGACCACTCCAGACAGGACGAGCAGGTTCGGGAGGCAGGATCCGCCCTTGACTATGTTGTTGTGGGTATTGGCTGTACACCGCTGTCTGTATCCATGGGCACCTGTATGGACCTCCCCACAGCTTTGCAGACAAGGTTTGTCAAGCTGATAGGGTGTGGCTGTCTACAGTCAATAAGAGCACTACCCTGGCATAGTGGGACCACAGAAGCCATATGCCATCCATCGGGGACATAGCCCATAGTAAGGCTAACATGACACAGTGGCCGCATGTGTGGGCTGAGGGCCTCAATGAGGATGGGTAGCACACAGCCAGGGACACCATTGGTGCCCATTGGTGCTGTGTCAACCACCATAGAGATATGGGATCACTCCAGGCCATATGAGATGTTTCGGAGGCTACACTCTAGTGGGATGGATATGTCCCCTCTTGGGGGGGGGTGGATGTATGCATGGAACATGTCCGCTGGTTTGCAGACAATGTTTGTGGGTGCAGTGACCGTTGTACCATTCTGGACCATTTCCGGCCAGGTCTGTGTGCCCCCAACCATGTCCTTACCACAGTTAGGGAAGGCCCTATGGTTGTCTCATGTGCCCTCTGCAGTACCACTCCCACAAGCAGCTGTGGATGATTGTATGTGTGGCCGTATGGTGACGCCGGTATGAATGGGAGATGGTTTCCCTGGTACTGACACTGCTCTGTCATGTATTAGCTCCAACTGTTGATGTACAGCTTGTCAGTGGCTGGGGTCCACCACACCATGTGCCTACCTGTGGTGGACAAGGTCCTGATGTTATCATGTTTGCCTGTTGCAGACATGCATGTGGGTGCTCAGTGAAGGCATTCGTTAGGCGGTTGGCAGTCTGGCCTGTGTTCAACACTGGCATGGAGGACTTGTAGGGTACCACACCGGTCGTATGATGTGTGTGGTTTGTTGTGGAGAGGTCATCACTTAGGTCCCCATGCGGTGTTGGGTGCAGGATGTGGATGACCAGTGGATCCACTATATGGTCTGGCATCACCATTGAGGGCTGTACATCCTGTGTGGGGCATATCCTCACCATGTGTGATGGGCAGAACTGTCAGACATCCCCCCCTAGTGTGTATGGTGCATGGCTGTTTAACAGTGGCCAGGTGTGAGAACACCTGGGGCCAGACGGGTGGCGTAGTGTGTTGTGCCATGGGTAATGTTCCCAGTCTATGTATGGGTGGTTCATGTCACCCAATACGGTGCTGTTGTGGGAGCATGCACACTCACCAGTGTCCCCAGGACGTCTGTGCAGGTATCCTGTGTTTGGGAGGGTTGTCTGTAGCATGCAACAAACTGTAGGCCAGTCCTAGACATGGTTCATTGCACCTAGATATTCCCCGCTGCAACGGCCATGTCTGTGGCATGGCCGGGTTGCTGTTGTGTGGCTGGACACACACGACGGTCCACATTCCACCACCCATGCCGTCACATCATGTGTATGCATGTCTGCTCTGTGCCGAGTCTAAGTGTCTGAGCATGCCCAGTAGGCAGCTGTGTAGATAGACACACAGCACAGTGCACACCGCGCCCGACTGCAGTTATACCCCGGGTGCATGCCTGTATCCCCTTCGCAGGGCCCACGTCTGTGGCATGACCAGGTTGCTGTTGTGTGGCTGGACACACACGACGGTCCACATTCCGCCACCCATGCCGTCGCACCATGTGTATGCATGTCTGCTCTGTGCTGAGTCTAAGTGTCTGAGCATGCCCAGTAGGCAGTGATGTACTGATCAGTAGTTACTTGGTATTCCCGACTGCAGCACTAACGTGTTACTGTACGGCGACCTTGGGATGGTAACAGGCTGCGTGACTGCGCACTCTGACATAATTCCCGATCGGGCGCATTGCCTCTGCAAATGATACCACCCACGTAGGGGTATGCCTCCTGACAGCGCTCTGCTCAGTAAACTCGGTAGCGTTCTGTAAATGCTTCATACTGTAGTGTGTTCATGTAGATAGGCGTAGGTTCGTCTCCCGTCCCTTCCATGTGTGTGTGTGTGTGTGTGTGTGTGTTTCCAGCTGCCTCTGCGAATGAACATGCTTTTAGACGCTTTGCAACACATACCTTGGCTATTGCCAACTATTGTCTTGCGGGTGATGTCACCAGCCTACAAGTATGCCTCTGACAGCGCTCTGCTCAGTAAACTCGGGAGCGCGTTCTGTAAATCCTTCATACTGTAGTGAGTTCATGTAGATAGGCGTAGGTTCGTCTCCCGTCCCTTCCGTGTGTGTGTATGTGTGTGTGTGTGTTTCCAGCTGCCTCTGCGAATGAACATGCTTTTAGACGCTTCGCAACACATACCTTGGCTATTGCCAACTAATGTCTTGCGGGTGATGTCACCAGCCTACAAGTATGCCTCTGACAGCTCTGCTCAGTAAACTCGGTAGCACGTTCTGTAAATGCTTCATACTGTAGTGAGTTCATGTAGATAGGCCTAGGTTCGTCTCCTGTCCCTTCCGTGTGTGTGTGTGTGTGTGTTTCCAGCTGCCTCTGCGAATGAACATGCTTTTAGACGCTTCGCAACACATACCTTGGCTATTGCCAGCTATTGTCTTGCAGGTGATGTCACCAGCCTACAAGTATGCCTCTGACAGCACTCTGCTCAGTAAACTTGGTAGCGCGTTCTGTAAATGCTTCATACTGTAGTGAGTTCATGTAGATAGGCGTAGGTTCGTCTCCCATCCCTTCCGTGTGTGTGTGTGTGTGTGTGTGTGTGTGTGTGTGTGTGTGTGTGTGTTTCCAGCTGCCTCTGCGAATGAACATGCTTTTAGACGCTTCGCAACACATACCTTGGCTATTGCCAACTATTGCCTTGCGGGTGATGTCACCAGCCTAGAAGTATGCCTCTGACAGCGCTGTGCTCAGTAAACTCGGTAGCGTTCTGTAAATGCTTCATGCTGTAGTGAGTTCATGTAGATAGGCGTAGGTTCATCTCCCGTCCCTTCCGTGTGTGTGTGTGTGTTTCCAGCTGCCTCTGCGAATGATCATGCTTTTAGGCGGCTTAACACATACCTTGGCTATTGCCAGCTATTGTCTTGCGGGTGATGTCACCAGCCTACAAGTATGCCTCTGACAGCACTCTGCTCAGTAAACTCGGTAGCGTTCTGTAAATGCTTCATACTGTAGTGAGGTCATGTAGATAGGCGTAGGTTCGTCTCCTGTCCCTTTCGTGTATGTGTGTGTTTTCGTTGCTTTCACAACTTCTTCGGAAAAAGCAAATTCTTAAACTGTTCACAATCAACAATGTGAGATTTAAGAACTCGTTAAGACTCACAGTGTTGATTGTGAACATGTTTAGAATTTGCTTTTTTCTGCAGAAGTTGTGGAAACAACGTTATTTTAATAAACTGTTTAAATGTTAAGAAGACTTGTGTTGTGTCGAACTACGGGACTATTCTTGCCGCGTTGCTGGTTTGTTTGTTTTCATAGTACAATATCATGTACTTGTGTTCATAGGATGCTTTCTGAGATGTTGACATGTGTGTGTTTCGTTAGCAGTGCGTCTGTGCTTTCTATGCTGTGGCTACATGTTCATTGTTCGCATAGAAAGTGACAAATGGAAGTGTAAGGGTGGATATTTAAAGCCTGGATGCTTCCATGTTATGTGTAAGTCTCCACGGGCCTACGGGTGATAAGCGCATGTCTATGAAGAACCTTTGGATACCATATGCGACCTGTCGGGACGAAATGTTTCAGTTGACTGTTCCATCTACCTATGTGTGACATGGTTTGTGGCCATAGGGTGCCAGCAAGTCTTTCCTGTTCATTGGGTGTTTGCCATGGTCAATTGACATCAATCCTATTAATTCACTGAAGGATGTCTTTCATTGGTGGGAACGCCATAGTTTGACCATCGTATGTCTTTCCCAGCTGACGTTGATATTGTGCCATTGGTATGTTTACACAGGTCACCCATCTGTTCCACTGTATGGGCGTGTGATCCCCATTTATGTGCTGGCAAATTGAGTGCTCTGTGCGCGGTATCTGCCCAGCGGTCTGGCTTTGTATGGGGAGTGTCTACTGTAGTCCCTATCTGTATTTCCTGGGTTATGCCTTGCAACAGCTGTGGGATTCCCCCAGGTTTGCAGCTATGGCTGCCATCTTGGCCGTGCGTTTGTACATCCATGGGAACTGCCTACTGGACACTAGTATAGGGCTGTACACATTTCACAGCTGCATTCTGCATTTCCGGTGGATGATCGGCATTATTAGTGCGGAGTAACGCATATGCCATGGCCCGTCCGCACGGGCGGGACAACGAATCATCTGCCAATCCACACGAGACCCATTTTGCATACCCACGATCCCATGTCTGCAACCCTCGACAGTACCCATTGCAGACCCTTCATGTGTCCAGACATGGGATGTGAGCATGCGTGTATGGTCGCAGCAACCTGGGGAGTCCTATTCATATGTCCTGCATTTCATGGACGGTTGTCATCACCCTTGAAGTCGCTTGTGGTGCATATATCTACCTGTGCCGTAGTCACGGCTGTCACCTCTTCTGGGTCACACGATCGCAGCCTGTTGCCAACACTTAAGGAGAAATTTTTGGGTCCTGCAATGGACACCGATGTGCATATGTAAAGTGTAGAACATGTTGGACTGTGTCCATTCGGCCAGTGGGTTTGACTGCCGCCGTATGTTCCCCAGTCCCGGATGTCTGTTTGCCTACCCATATTATGTAGTGCTACGGAACCCGTGTCCTTCCACAATTAACCCATATGGTGTTACTGTAGTACTGCAGGTTGGCAACTGCTTTAAGTAATCCTCAGAGGTACCATTGTGAACTATCCACCACTGTATTGTCATTATAACACAGCCGGTACATGTAGAACCTATTAATTCATGAAAGGATGTTATTTATGTGTGGGAACGCCATAGTTTAACCATAGTATGACCTTCCTAGTTGACGTTGTTGGTGTGCCATTAATATGTGTTCCACAGGTCGCCCGTATGTTCCGCGGAGTGGAAGCGGGTGATCCCCACATACTTGCTAGCACCTTGGCTGCTGTGTACGCCGGGATTCGCACGGCAGGATGGATGTCTATGGGGTGTGTCTACTGTTTTTCCATCTGTATTTCCTGTGTTATGCCTTACTACGGCTGTGTGATTCCACCAGGTTTGCTATTATGGGTGCCATCTTGTCCGTACGTTTGTCCATCCTTGTGAAATGCCTACTGGACACTGGTGTAGGGCTGTACCCATTTCACAGCTACATGTAGCATTCTCCGGTGGATGATTGTCAGTATTGTTGGGTGGTAAGGCATGTTCTGTACCCACATCCCTCCCACGGGGCGGGACAATGGATCATCTGCCAATCATCTCCAACACCCATTTCTGCATACCCACGATCCCATAGCTGCAACCCTCGACAGTACCCATAGCAAATCCTCCATGTGTGCTGGAATGGGATGTGGACGCACATCTGTGGACTCGACAATCTGTGGATTTCTGTGCATATGTCCCGCATTTCATGGACAGTTGTCATCAACCTTGAACACGCTGGTGGTGCATATATGTAGCTGTGCCGTAGTCACGGCTGTAGTTCATCTTGGTCTTCCGTTCGCACCCGGTTGGTGTTGCAATAGGACAAATTTTTGGGTCCTACAATGGACACAAATGTGCATATGTAAAATGTAGAACATGTTGGACTGTGTCCATCTGGCCAGTGGTTGTGACCGCTGCTGTATGTTCCCCAATCGCGGATGTGTGTTTGACTACACATATTATGTTGTGCTACGAAACCCATGTTCTACTACGATTAACACAAATGGTATTGATGTAATGCTGCAGGTTGGCAACTGCTTTAAGTAATCCTCAGAAGGCCCAGTAGGACATATACGCCACTGTATTGTCAATATAAAACAGCCAGAACATGCATACCCTATTTATTCATTGAAGGATGTTCGTTATATGCGGGAACGCTAGTGTTGTAACATCGTCTGACCTTCCTAGTTGAGGTTGTTAGTGTGCCATTAGTATGTGTTCCACAGGTTGCCCATTTGTTCCGCAGTATGGAAGCGAGTGATCCTCATGTTGTTGCTGGCATATCGAGTGCTGTGTCGCGGTATTCGCGACGGTCTGACTTTGTATGGGGAGTGTCTAGTGTAGTGCCTATCTGTAGTTCCTGTGTTATGCCTTACCGCAGCTGTGTAATTCCACCGGGTTTCCAGTTATAGGTGCCATCTTGGTCGTACACTTGTCCATCCATGGGAATTGCCTACTGGACACTGATATAGGGCTGAACACATTTCACACCTGCTTTTAGCATTACCCAGTGGATGCTTTGCATCCTTAGTGGGGACTAAGGCACGTGCTATACCCACAGCCCTCCCACGGGGCGGGACAATGGATTATCTGCCAAACAACACCGAGCCCCATTTTTGCATACCCAGGATCCCATGGCTGCAACCCCCCACGGTACCCATTACACATCCTTCATGTGTGCGGGACTGGGATGTGGACGCACTTCTATGGACACGACAATCTGGGGATTTCTGTTCATATGTCCTGCATTTCATGGACAGTTATCATCAACCTTAAACACGCTGGTGGTGCATATGTCTAGCTGTGCCGTAGTCACGGCTGTCACTTCGTCTGGGTCGATCGCAGCTGGTTGATATTGCGAATGGATCAATTTTGAGTCCTACAATGGACACCGATGTGCATATAAAGTGTAGAGCGTGTTGGACTGTCACCATCTGGCCAGTGGTTTTGACTGCCGCTGTATGTTCCCCAATCGCGGATGTCTGCTTGACTACCCATATTATGTATTACTTGGCCTATCTATATCCACGTGCCAGTAAGCGGAAATACAGCAAACCTTGCGTCCTGCCCATCTTCATAAAAGACATTATTGAACATATATCGGCCAAAACAGACAATGACAAAACCATACACTCCACAGTCAAAAGATACTGAGCTCGTTCACCTCCTACCATGGGGCATCGTCGAGATCTGAAATACATGACATAGTCGTCCCTTATACACTTCCTTCAGAGTCAGTTTAAAGTCAATTAATCAATAAACCTGCTCATAGTTAAGTGGACAGTGCTCCAAGTCTTGATGATAACGTGACATATACAAATCAGTGTTGCATACATTACTTAATGGAAACAATAATACGACAACAATGTGTTAATATAAATACAATATTGGTCAATACAATCAGTATACTGAAACATAGTTGATAATTGTTGTGAGTAAACCTTAGAATGTAGTGTGTTGATCAGGATAGTTTATATCAATGTGTATAATTGTAGCATTACGATTCCAAAGCATGGAATCAATAAGTACAATTTAAGCATATATTTTACAATTATGAATGTAAATGAGTGGAGGACACATCCTTAACCTTCCCTGCTTCGAGTGGATCACACACGCACATGCACACTCGCATTTCCTAATTGTGGGTTACGCGCAGGCGCACATGCATATCCGTATTCTGTTTATATATGTTTACTGGGTCTGTGTGGTTACGTGGTGTGTGTTAGTTGTGACCATTCCGGTAACATGTCTCTGATCCGGTTGACGGACGTGTGCAGAACGCACTTACAACTTTATACATGTAACAGTCTTTGCAGCATGGACGCATTACGTACATGTTCACATCTATTTGTTCTATAGTCGTAATTCAAACATGACTGCATTCACGTTTGCCGGTTACTTTGACCACTACACGTTAGCTGTTCGGTGTCATTAATATGCATACCCATGGTACTTAGCTACATTTACATATCCCCCGCACTCACGCACGTCACAGGCATCCATTCTCCTGCTGGGAAAGGTGCGGTACTGCATGTTAAACATTCCTTATTCCCTCTCGCTCATGGCCCAGGATGCATATGTCGTGACCGCAGGGATGTTCAGATCACAGGTGCTTATATCCCCTATGCATACAGGCCTTCGATTGTCAGGGTGTTCCTGTGGTGCTTTGGGTTTGGTCTTGTCCGTCCAGTGTACGGAACTGCCCTGACCGTGTACGAATGTTAGATGAGTCACATGGGCACGGTTTGTCCGTGTCTATGATACCATGTCACCCCCCCCCAATTATTCATAACCGTGTGCTTATTGGCCGGTGTACCCGTTGTAGATCTTGTTATACTAATTGCACACGGTCTGGTCGAACGGACCTATTTCCATTACTAACCCTCGGTATGTATGACCTGTGTCGCAATATTACATGGGTTTACCATTGCGTGACGGCTTTTACTCAGCCACAGACATGTCCGTTGCTTGGTTTGGGCCGGTTCCGCTCTGCTACACACATTTAACATGGCGGAACAGGTTGAACAGCTCAGCCACGGGGACATCGGGCTCTCCATCGCTGTTTAGTATTGAATCGCTATGTTGAGTTTGTTTCACAAAGCGAGACAGTGTCGACATTGGTAACGGACATCTCGCGCGAATCGTCCGCACCGCCGTGGTGCCGTATGTCTGCATTTGGACGGCGGACAGGCATTATGCTGTGCCATTATGTCTGGGAATATATGGTTTCTTGCCATAGATGATATGGCATACTAGCAATGACCCGCGTCTGGGTGTGGGTACTGCTGTATTACCCACGGGAAGAGTGGCCTTAGGTTAAGTGGTGCCCTAGGCAGAAGGACTCCATGTTGCCACCGCCACATCACCGCTACCCTCCTGGTCTACCTACACCAAATAAAGTCTGGAAAGGTTCCCGGTAGAGCAACGCCCTAGACGGCTGCCTACTTGGCCTATGCCTAAGGCTGGCTATGTGTGTGGTCCCTCAGGCATCGGACTCGGGAACACGCCACGTCTGCCGTGGGTATGTCCAGCATTACCCACATCCGGCTGTGGTTTATTGCTATGATGTTCCATGTGTACAGTGGTGCCGGTTACCATACATATGCCTTTCTCAAAAGCCGATTTCACACTTCTGAGCACTACTGTGGTCTCCTTTAAGGCCCCTGAGCCAGTGGTGAACATTACTCAAACCGCTGAATCACGTACATATGCCTTCCACCAGCACCTACAGGACTGCATGGATCAGGCAATCCCATACAAAACTGTGACTCTTTGTACCAAAGACAAGCATCCCGTCTGGTGGACCCCAGCCATGAACAAGCTCTACAACGACAGGAGGTAGCTACTACAAGTTAAAGCGGAATACCTGTAAGGTAACACACCCTTGCTCATTATATGTGAAGAACTACAAGCTGTCATGGAATCATCCAGGGGAAATTCAACAGAGAAATTAACAAGGACTCAACAGACAATCATAAGGCATTCTTTAGCTATGTTGGACACCTGGGAGGACACTCCCAGATATGCTCAGACTGGGTTCAGAATGATGTGAAGATGACTGAACCTACACACATTGCCAACATACTGGCTGACAGGTTCAGTGCTAACATCCCCCCCCCACATGGAGAGATATCTATACCAGAGAATTGTAGATCCTGGAACATCTGTAGTGCACAGGTGGGAAATGCTGTCTCAAGGCAGTAAACACAGCATCCATGGGACCAGATGGTGTCCCAGCTGTGTACTCCATGAACTCTATGGGGAATTAAACCCACACTTAGGACAGCTGTTTAATCTTAGCCTCACCTCAGGATACGTACCCAAGTAGTAGCACAAGGCGACTGTAGTCACACTTCACAAGGATGGTGCCTCCACTGACCCTGGTTATTACCATCCCATTAGCTTGACAAGCCTTATCTGCAAAGCCATGGAGAAGGATCATAATGGAACTCATAGATAAAGACATAGGGGACCTGCATACTTTGGATCCAACCCAGTTTGGCTTGGTCAAAGTCAGATCATGCCTTTTACACGTGTTTGACTTTGTAGGATCAGTCACCAAGGCCATTGATGAGGGTAAAGCAGTCCATACAGCCTACCTCAACCTGGCAAAGGCCTTCGACACAATACCCCCCTCGGGTATCATTGATAAACCCATCATCTTGAACGTAAATCCATACATCGCCATATGGGTTGCAAACTGGCTAAGTCACGGAACCCACACGGTCATAGTTGCTGGCACCATGTCATACTCACAGCCAGGCACAGGTGGTGTCCCATGGGGCTCAGTCCTGGGTCCACTATTTTTCAGCATCTACATTTCTAAAGTATAAGCAAACACAGGGGGGTTATGGCTGACAATGTTTGCAGATGACTGCAAACTGGGTGCCATAGTCGGACACACATCTGACACAGATATCCTTCAGGAGGGCCTCACAGATGTGGATAAGTGGTGCCAGAGACATGGCCTACAGCTAAATGCCAGGAAATGCATAGTCATACCCTTCGGGAAGAACAAGGTTACCCCTAGCTACCATATAGGTGGCAATCCACTGAGCACAGAGGGAGTTACCAGGGATCTGGGGACCCGGGTTGTTGTTAACCGTTCGTTCGACACACACGTTGCTAACGTAGTTAGGTAGACCTTCAACATTGCCCACATCATCATGAAGGGATTCACATCTAGATCAGGGGAGGTCATTGTCCCCTTGTACTCATCACTCATTAGACCTATGATTGGGTACAATGCCCGTTCAGAATGTATCTGACCCGACACCTGCAGCGGCTGGACAGGCCCCAACAGTTCATCGACAAACAGATGCAGGGTCTCAGGAATATGTGTTATGCTGACCGACTGAAAGAATTCCAGCTGTATACAGTTGCATACCACTTGCCCAGAGGTGACCTGTGCCTGGCATACAAGGCCATGTCGAACCCAGATCTGATGACTATGCTTCACCTAAAGAATTTAGATCCCTCAGAACCACAAGGGCAGGTGACGTACACCTTCACACTGTCATTAATAGAACGTGCTGGTGGGACAGATTCATCACCCAGACACTCACTATGCTGTGGAACAACATCCCAGTACATGTGAGGCCAAGCACCTCACTGGCCTTGTGTTAGTATTTTGACAAGGATGTCTGAATTGATTTCTTTAATTAACCTTCTAAATGAATATTTACTTTACCACATTGTGAATCTTTACATTTCGTTGGTCTATTTTACATTAGTCATAATCATACGGTTTATCTCTATATATTATGGTTCATTTATATTACTAGGTGTCTGTAGTTCTTTTAATATATTGGCACAATCCGTAGAACATATATATGTAGCTTAAACAGTCAGACATTTGGAAAACATTATGTTGGTTCTTCTTTCATATATATACATATATTTCTATTTTTCTATGAAGAATGTACCTTTCAAAGCAATGTCTGATGTACTCACTGTGTGGAATCTGTAACCCAAGTAAAGTTTGTTTGCTTGTTTGCCTTTAAGGCATTTAATTAATACTTAGCACATCTAATTTAATGACCAATTAAGGGTTTTAAATGTAGTAGGTTGGACTGCATTGTATGTATTCTGAATAAGTCTGCTTATGAAGCAGACGAAAAGAGCTTCAATAAACTATGGTGACTGCATTTAATTCCTGGTGGGCTCTGAGTGGTCGCTGATGGTGTCTACAGTACCTCGTCTTTGCTTTGGACTTCTTCAGCTGGTTGTCTTTGTTTTTTGTATGGGGAATGTCAAGTGTAGTCCCTATGTGTATTACCTGTGTAATGCCTTACTGCGCCAGTGTAATTCCACCGGGTTTGCAGTTATGGGTGCCATCTTGGTCATACGCCTGTCCATCCATGTGAATTGCCTACTGGACACTGGTATAGGGCTGTACACATTTCACACCAGCATTTAGCATTCTACGTTGGATGCTTTGCATTAGTAGTGGTGAGTAAGGCAGGTACTATGCACACATCCCTCCCACGGGGCAAGACAACGGATTATCTGCCAGACAACACAAAGCCCCATTTCTGCATACCCAAGATCCCATGGCTGCAACCCTCGACAGTACCCATTACACATCCTTCATGCGTGCGGGACTGGGATGTGGGCCTTTATGTATGGACACGTCGATCTGGGTATTTCTGTTCATATGTCCTGCATTTCATGAACACTTGTCATCAACCTTAAACACGCTGGTGGTGCATATGTCTAACTGTGCCATAGCCACGGCTATAGCATCGTCTGTTGTTCGTAAATGTCTGGAGTGAGTTATGTGAAAAGGTATTTTAGGGTCCTTCAATGGACACCAATGTGCATATGTAAAGTTAGATGTTGCTGGACTGTGTCCAACTGGCCAGTGCTTTTGACTGCTGCTGTATGTTCCCCAATCGCGGATGTCTGTTTGACTACCCATTCTCCGTGGTGCTACGTAACCAGGTGATTTACAGCTGTGAACAGATGGTGTACATCCAAAGATGCAGGTTAGCAACTGCTTCAAATAAAACTCAGACGTCCCAATAGGACATATCCGTCACTGTAATTTCAACATAACACCACCGGAACATGTAGATCCCCTATGTCTTCATTGAAGCATGTTTTCTTCATAGGTGGGAACGCCATAGTTTACATATCCCAGTTGACGTTGTTGGTGTGCCATTACTTTGTGTTGCACAGGTCACCCATCTGTTCCACAGTATGGTAGCGAGTGCTCCCCCATTGTGTTGCTGGCAGATTGAGTGCTGTGTACGCCGGTTTTTGCATGGCGGTCCAACTTTGTATGGGGAATGTCAACCGTAGTCCCTATGTATATTTGCTGTGTTATGCCTTACCGCGGCTGTGTAGTTCCACCGGGTTTACAGTTGTGGGTGCCATCTTGGTCGTATGCTTGTCCATCCATGAGAATTGCCTACTGGACACTAGTATAGGCCTGTACACATTTCACACCTGCATTTAGCATTCTCCGGTAGATGGTTTGCATTATTAGCGGAGAGTAAGGCAGGTGCTACGCACACATCCCTCCCACGGGGCGGGACAAAGGATTGCCTGCGAAACAACACCGAGGCCAGGTTCTACATACCCAGACTCCCTTGACTGCAACAGTCGACAGTACCCATTACACATCCTTCATGTGTGCGGGACTGTGTTGTGGACGCAGTTCTATGGACTCGGTACCCTGGGTATTTCTGTGCATATGTGCTGCATTTCATGGACAGCTATCATCAACATTGAACACGCTTGCGGTGCATATGTGTACCTGTGATGTGGTGACGACAATGAGTTCACGTGGGTAATGCAGGAAGCTAGCAGGCATTCAATGAATGGAATTTTTGGGTCCTACAATGGACACCAATGTGCATATGTCAGGTTAGAAGTTGCTGGACTGTGTCCACCTGGCCAGTGCTTTTCACTGCTGGTGTATGTTCCCCAATCGCGGATGTCTGTTTGACTACCCATTCTACATGGTGCTACGTAACCAGGTGATTTAGTACTGTGAACAAATGTCATACATCCAAAGATGCTGGTTAGCAACTGCTTCATATAAACCTCAGACATCCCAATGGGACATATCCGTCACTGTATTTTCAACATAACACCACCGGAACATGTTGATCGCCTATGTATTCATTTAACCATGTTGTCTTCATAGGTGGGAATGCCATAGTTTACATATCCTACTTGACGTTGTGGGTGTGCCATTAGTATGTGTTCCACAGGTCGCACATCTGTTCCGCTGTATGGTAGCGGGTGCTCCTCATTCTGTTGCTGGCAGATTGAGTGCTGTGTAGGGCGGTGTTGGCACGGCGCTCCGACTTTGTATGTGGAATGTCAAGTGTAGTCCCTATGTGTATTTCCTGTGTTATGCCTTACCGCGGCTGTGTAATTTCCCCGGGTTTGCAGTTGTGGGTGCCATCTTGGCCATACGGTTGTCCATCCATGACAATTGCCTACTGGACACTAGTATAGGGCTGTACACATTTCACACCTGCATTTAGCATTCTCCGGTGGATGGTTTGCATTATTAGCGGAGAGTAAGGCAGGTGCTACGCACACATCCCTCCCACGGGGCGGGACAAAGGATTGCCTGCAAAACAACACCGAGCCCAGAGTCTATATACCCAGAATCCCTTGACTGCAACATTCGACAGTACCCATTACACATCCTTCATGTGTGCGGGACTGTGATGTGGACGCAGTTCTATGAACCCGGTACCCTGGGTTTTTCTGTGCATCTGTGCTGCATTTCATGGACAACTATCATCAACATTAAACACGCTTGCGGTGCATATGTGTACCTGTGACGACAATGAGTTCACGTAGGCGTTGAAATAAGGCATCATTCTTTTCTTTAGACAATTTTTGGGTCCTACAATGGACACAACTGTGCATATGTAAAGTGTAGAGCTTGTCGGACTGTGTCCTTGTGAGCAGTGGGTTTCACTGATGCTGTGTGTTCAACAATTGTGGATGTCTGCTTGACTACCCATACTGTGTAGTGGTACAGGAACCATGTTTTCCGACACCAGAACCCAATGGTGTACATCCAATGTTGCAGGTTAACAACCACTTTAATACCCAGAGGTCACGATTGGGAGGTATTGCCACTTTATTATCGGAACAACACCTCCAGACTGTGTAAATCACGGGAACTTTAGGCCAGTCTTACCGGCCATTTGCAATTGTAATTAGCAGACACGTGTCAATACATGTATGATAAGACATATTGTCATGCAGAAGTTAATCTATGTTATTTGGACATTGGCTTCTGCTATTGGCAGCCGTTGCTGTGAGTGTTGCCAGTTACCATACACATTGCTTGCTCAGAGGCAGACTACACAATTCTGCACACTACTGTGGTCTCCTTTAAGGACCCTGAGCCAGTGGTCGACAGTACTGCAGCCACTGCATCAATCACATTTGCCATCTACCAGTACCTACAGGACTGCATGAACCAGGCATTCACTTACCCAACTGTGGTTCATTGTACCAATGCCAAGCATCCAGTGTGGTGTACCCCAGCCATACACAGGATGTACAACACGAGGTGGTGGCTACTACAAGGTGGAGCAGACACCTTGTGAGGTATGACACCCTTGGTCATCATATGTGTAGAGTTACACACTGTCATGCCATGGTCCAGGGCACATTCCACAGATATACCTACATGGACCTGGCTGACAATCATACCACCTTCAGTTGCTATGCTCAACACCTGGGAGGTCACTCCCACATATGCTCTGACTGGATTCACAAAGAGGTGGAGTTTACTCAACATACACACATTGCCAACATACAGGCTGACAAGTCCAGTGAGGACATCTCCACACCCTCCCCCACACATGAGGAGATGTCTGTACCAGCGGTTTGTGGTCACCAAATGTTCTGTGACACACAGGTGGGACATGCTCTCTCCAGGGTAGTGGACATAGCATCCATGAGACCAGCTGGTGACCCCACTGTGTACTCCACTATCTCATTGAGGAATTAGACCCACAGTTAGGACAGCTATTTCTTTGTAGCCTCACCTCAGGTAAGGTACCCAGGTTGTGTCGCATGGCAACGGTTGTCCCACGTCACAGGGCCAATGCCTCCACTGAGCCTGGTTATTACTGTCCCATTACCATGAGGAGACCTATCTGCAAAGACATGGGGAGGGATCATACTGCGGCTCGTACATGAATGCATAGGGGACATACATACTTTGCATCCGACATGGTTTGTCTTGTTCAGGGGCGGTTCATGCCTTTAAAGCATGGTTGACATTTCCGGGACAGTCACTGAGGCCATTGATGGGGGTGTTGCAGTCCATACAGCCTACCTCGAACTGGCAAAGGCCTTCACCACATTACCCCCCTCAGGTATCGTTGATAAACCCATTGGCTGGGATGTGAACACGTACATCACAGAATGTGTTGTAAACTGTCTATGTGACACAACCCACACGGTCATACTTGCTGGCAGCATGTCAGACCTACTGCCTGTCACATGTGGTGTCCCATGGGGCCCTTCCGTGGGTCCACTCCTGTCATACATCTACATTTCCACGGTACAGGCACACACAGGGGTGTTATGGGCAACATTGTTTGTAGATGACTGCAAAACAGGTGCCATAGTGGGACAGATATCTGACACAGATATCCTTCGAAGGGGCCTCCCAGATATGCATATCTGCTGTCAGGGACATGGCCCACAGCTAAATGCTAAGTAATGCAACATCATACCTGTCGAGAAGTACTAGGTCACCCCTGTCCAGCATATAGGTGGCTGTCCACTCAGCACAGGGGTGATTACCAGGGATCAGGGGACAGAGTTTGTCGGTCACCATTCATTCAACACACACGTTGCTATCATGGTTCTGTGGGACTTCTACATTGCCCACCTGTTTGTGCAGGGATTCACATCTACATCAGGCTAGGTCATTGTCTCCTTGTACCCATTACGTGTTACACCTATGATTTACTACATTGCCCCATTCAGACTGTATCTGACCATACACCTACAGCAGCTGGGAAGCCCTCATAGGTTAATTGTCGTACAGATGCAGGATGACATCATTTTGTGTAATGCTGCCCCACTTGTAGGACCCTGCCCCATTAAGTCACATACCTGCTGTTTAGTGTTGACCTGTGCCTGACATACGAGGCCATGTCAACCCATATGTCATGTGTATGCTTCACCTACTGTATCTGCATCCCTCAGAACCACTAGGGCAGGTGACATGAACCTTGTCACGGTCATTAATGGGATGTGTTTGAGTGACACATATATCACCCAGACACTCACAATGCTGTGGATCTACATCACAGTACATGTGAGACAGAGATCCTTCATAGCCTTGTTCAGGGTATGTTGTCCATTGGATGGAGAATTGCAGGTATAGGCCAGGGATTACATCATTATCACTGCTTGACGGAGGTACAGCAATATCATGAGTATTTTATCTGAAGCACAGAAGGTTGCCAAAGTCATCCTAACTATGGTGTAGTGTTATGGCTGAACCTGGGACGATGGCCTACCCTGTACCTATGGACCTATGAACCTATATTCATAGTTTGTCACATTTACACTTGTCTATCCCCTATCCTCTTTATCCAGTGTATATTTCTGTGGCACATGATTGTCCTCTGTATTACATGCAGGCATGCTGTGTACAGTGCACATATGTCACAGTTGATGACAGTGTATCTGTGTCCCTAACACTGTGATACTGAGGACTACCACACATCCTTCACAACATTACATGCATATGTTCTTTCTATTCTTCTTTGGCCTATGGGGTGGTGTTAAGGCAAACATTACACAAGTCCCTGTTTGTGCATGCTTCATGTTGGTGTCTGACCAGGCTCCATTGCAGTCGTGTGTTGGACGGTAGTGTTTCTGTGTGTTTGCCATGTGTTTTATTGCCGGTACATCTGTGGGAGGTGTGGTTGGCACATGTTCCTCTTTGCAGGGACACCCATCCTGGGGTTTGTGTCATGCATCTGCACTTGGCATGTGCCATATGTCCTGTACTATTCCCACAGTCGTGTATGCCTTCATGCACTACTACTGCGTGTTACTGGCTGTTTGTATGTGGTACACATGGACATTGTGATGGTTGGCTTGACCTATTCCCATGCTAGAACATACACATCTGTCAATTACGTTGTTTAAATCAAACTGTAACACTCATTCATCTTTTCAAACTGACAGTCAATAACACAGGAAGCTGAGATTAATAACATTTTACTACTGTGCAGCAGGAGGCAAAGAACTATGCAGTACAAGTTTAGACTTTTGTTTTACTCTATACATGTTACAGCTGTATGAGCATTGTGTATACTATCATCTTATGCACACATTAATGATGTGGTCAGTCACAGGGCATTTACATCACTATAGTCCACAAGATTGTATTCCTACAACAGTGCTAAGGTAATGCTTATTAAATGTTTCCCCATGAGGATAGCACAGCCTTGCGAGCCACATAGTCAATTAGAATGTACTTTGGTAAATTCTGCTCTGTCACGGTTCCAACACTGTTCAGATCCGGTCGTCACTCCATTTCCTACTAGGTTCCTTTGTCTCTGTGGTGAGCAGTTGTACTCTGTGTTAGATAGAGCTCACAAGCCTATCCTCCTCAGTGGAAGGATGACAGATATACCTGTACATACATTTATTATTCTCTAACCGAGCAGATGACTAATGCTGAATGACATACACCTGCTGCACTGGTTACTGCCAGGGTCAGACTTCCATCACACTACAGCTTTGCTTCACCAATTACATGCATGATCAGTTCTACTGCCATATTGTACGGTACAATTCAATGCATTATATAGTATTTCGAGTCTAAACTTGCACTTCATATGTGTTTCTATATATATTTCGGACAACATCCATCCGCCATATGCATGTTGTTCCGTCCTTTACCTTGACCGTGTGTATTTGGCGTCCGGCAACGCTACTCTCCACATGTGATGTCCCACCTTCCCCTTCTTTGCCTTTAGCACCCTGTTAGGACGTCCTGTTTGGTAGGCACGTGTTCCGCTATATGTGTTCGACTTCTCTGCATAGCTAATCATCAATGCGGTGGTTCAACAACCCGACTTGTCCACATGTGTACAGTTATGTGCACCGTGTCGTATGCAAACCTATATGGTGTGGGGGTACATACCACAGGCGGGATGTTCACATCCTGCAGACACATTCACATGCAGCCATTTTCATAACTGTACCTGAGGTGGGTTGGTGACATGTGGGACGTGTTGCCAGCGTGGCACTGCCTAACACAAACATCTTACCACATTTCAGGTATGCACATTGTGTGTAGGTGTATAGCTGCACACGGATGCTAGCAGGTTTGGGTGCACAGGTGTACATGGGTGGGACTTACATGCTACAATGAGGCTATTGTGTATTACATCTGAATGCATGGGTTCTGCTTCTGGATATTACACTTCAACATCGCCATCCAGTGTATCACGGAGACGTTGCTGGGTGTGGGAAATGCTGCTATGCACATGTTTGCCTGTGTTTAAGGTATCTTGGTTCCTTCCTGTTGTTATGTCAACACAGCTACCCGGCTATGTACTGTCACTACTGCTTGTGACCATTATGGTTGGCACCTTTTCCAATGACCATAGTGGGACATGTTTTGTGGGAACATCGTTTTGCAGGACAACACATACCCACAGTAAGTGGAGTTGACAGGACTTTACATGTTTGCCATAATATACGCTTATTCTGTTAGCATTTGGGTTCCTTATTCAGTTTCTTATGCCATGTATGTGTTTCATATACAAATTATATGTTTTATGCTACTATTACATGTATATTGCGGGAATATTTTTGGCAGGGAATCTCAGGTCATTTTCCATTTTTTCGATATTTGCAGGGACACAACTGTCCAATGAGGGACTGTCCACGGCACATTGGGACAGCTGGTAACCCTGGTGACCATGCCCATGTCGCTACTGGGGTTGCCACCTTTTCCAGTTGCCAAGGTGGGATATTTCCGGGACTCACATCTGAGTTTACAGGCCGACACATACACACGGTCACTATATAGCATAGAACTTCACTTGTTTGCCTAAATAAAAGCTTATTGTTGTGGCAGTTTGGTTGCGTATTCTGTTTCTTGTGTCATTTAGGTATTTCAGTTACAGAAATAACCAATTCATGCTACCATTACATTAAATACGGGATATCATTATGTCCTACAATCTTAGCACATTTGCCATTTCTAATATTCTTTTGGGACACAACTGCCCATACAGGGACTGCCCTCAAAGTGGGACAGGTGGTGACCTTAGTCGCTACTCCTATGTTGGTGCGGCGCTGACATGCTGCTGTACACCTTCTCTGAGTATAACCACTGACGGTGCATTGCGGAACAAACGCGGTCTCATGCGTATCCTTTGCTCCTTGGATGGGTACACTTAAGCCTTCGTGGGTTGTATTTGCTTCTCCGTTTAGTTGGGACGGGTACTATGTTGCATACTCTACATGCGTTTCATTCTGCACGGGCCCTGGCTGCTGCCATTACTATTATGGGCGGACCATGGCAGTCAGCACATTAGGTTGCTCACCGCATGCCGGCTTAGCCACGCCTCCGGACGCATCCTACTTGGGCTCGCTCACGTACACTACGCACGTGTCTGTGGTTGCGGTGCACTCTCATTAATATGCATATGGTGCTACTACGCCAGCTATTCACTGCACCGCGAGCCCTGCCATGCCTTGCCGAGCTTCATGAATCCCGGGGTACATTTATTTGTTTATTTATTTTTTTTGTTTGTTTGTTTTTGCATGTATGTATGTATGTATGCATGTATTTATTTGTTTGTTTGTTTGTTTGTTTGCTTACTTGTGTTTATTTGGAAATCCATCTGGGTGCAATGCCCAACTTCAGCTGAGGCCTAGGGCAAAAAGTTCAAAAAATGGTAGGTGCACAATATAACAAAGTTTAAGCAAATTCTAAAGAAATGTTCACAAAATTCATTAAAATAAAAACAGGAAGTATCATACAAATATATAAAGTCTAGCAAGTTCTAAGAAGTGACATTGGTGAACACTACAATATAAATATAGCAACATCACTAAACAGTAGAGATTATCAGAAATTTGGAAGCTAAAGTAATGTGATATGAATCTATATTCATGATGACATGTAAATCAATAACATATTTTTCATGGGAGGAGTGCAATAAGCTCACTTCAGTAAGTCATAAAAATCCAATTGGGAAGAAAATGGTTAGTAAGAATGGGGAATCTTGAGTATTTTTACTGGAAGTTCAAAACAGCTGCAAATTCTAGTACGATTTAAATGTTTTGTCTAGGATTGGTCTTAAAGGTGAGGAGATTTCTGCAGTCAGTGAAATATGGCTTTTTTTAAGTAGCTCTGATTTGTTTAAGGTTTTTTGGACAGCAGCATCGATATGCTTTTCAGATGCAGAGCAGTTATCTATGATGAACCCAGTAACCTGGAAGTGCTGACTTATGAAGTAACATTAGACTATTTTTAGTGCAGTGTTAGTTGATAGGAAGTTACTGAAATTAAATGTGATTGATTTAGCTTTTTGGGGATCCAGGAGTAGTTGGGATCCTCCTAACCAGGCTTCAGTAAAGGAGAGGGAATCTTGGGTGATTGTTTGGAGTTGGGATAGTCTTGAGGCTGAACAAACAAGTGTTGAACCATTAGCATATTGTATAAGTGTCACATGCTTGGCTGCCTTGTGCATGTCTTTAATAATTATATTAAATATATGTTATTGACCCCTGTGGCACTCCTGATTGTACAACAGGAAGCATTAGGGGGACGCTTGGAAGATGCTGATACAAGGGGCATGATTATCAATGAACCAGCCTGTGCAAGCAATAGTTCTCCTAATGGCTTGAACGTAAATAGTCCTTTTGATAATAATCAGACTTTACATGATCAGCAACAAGGAAATACTACTACTGATAGTAGCATTTTTTTAGAGAACAAGAGAATGACTAGTCTTGTGTTAAAACAACCGCTGCCCATCAAAAGTCGCTCCAGGAGCCTGAACAGGCAAGGAAAAGCACAGACATTGGAGCACAGAATGGAATTTGCAGTACACCAAAAAGAGGCGGATGTGAACTCAGGTTTGATTTTTAATATATCTTCCATCACATTAACTTGTGAACAAATTGAACTTCTAAGCAAGGGTCAATTTTTTATCCCTGCAAGGAAAGCTAATCATGTGGAATTACTTAAAGATCTGAGATTATTAGGTAGGACTCTTTCTTTGAAGAATATGTTTGCACCTAATAATGATGGTTTGAGCAAATATAAAAGACCAAGTACTTTTGTACCTAATATGCATCCTGCCATACAAACTTTTGTTAATGTTTGCGAAACTGACTTTAGAGAACTGTTCACAAGAGAGACCAAGATTGATTTCTTTAACATGTCAGTAGAGCATAGCAGAGCCTTGAGTGAATTGAAAGCCATTAATTCAGTGGAGATCAAACAAGCCGACAAGGGAGCGGGCATTGTCATCCTAGATAAAGACCTATATTTACAGCAAATTAATGTTTTATTACAGGATTGCCATACTTATCAAAACATTACCAAAGTTATGGTTAATGCAATAATGGAAAACGTGTCTTTCTTGATTTTCGATTTATTAATGACTGATATGTTTGATGAAACTTTATTTAGATTTTTTAACATTGAAATTCCACTAGTGCTCAGGATATATGACTTGCCTAAATTACATGAAAATGATGCGATACCTCCAATGAGACCTATAGTATTTGGAGCTGGCTGGTGCATGGAACCATTATCTATATACATAGAGGGTGAACTGCACAGTCTGCTTGACAGTTGTCACATGATTCTCAAAGACACTAAGTCCTTTTTAGGGAGATTGCAGACAAGAATGACAACTATTGATTGTGATTTTATATTTGTGTCTTTAGATATTGAATCTTTATTCACTTCTATTCCCAATGTTTGGGGAATAGACAGAGTGAGAGAATTTCTGTGTTTGAATAGATGTTATGATGATGAAAAAATTTCACTTATCTGCAGCCTCCTAGAAATTATATTGGAGAACAATGTTTTTGTTTTTGAAAATCAATTTTTTCTTCAGAAGACTGGCGTAGCTATATGCACAGCTTGTGCCAATAGCTACGCCAATCTAGCATTAGTAACTTGGGAACAGACCTCTATATTAGCGGACAATAATGAATTTGAGCTTGGCCCTTTAATGAATGATTTTAGAATTGTTTTTCAATTTTCCAGTGACATTAATGACTATATGTCCATTATTAAGAAACACTGGAGCATCTTACAAGAAATACCAGGTCTTTTAGATAAAGTTGGCAATGCCCCCTCGTTTTTCCTTTAGAAATAACATGTCCTTGAAACAGCATTTTTGCAATAGGACTGGTACCAGCAAACCACCTGCTTCCATACGCACTGGTACTTTTCCCTGCAGGCATTGCTCTGCATGCCCATGTATTTACACTAACACAACATATACACAGCCCACACGACATTTTAATATTAGAAGTACTTGTTATGTTGATTGCCATACGAAAAATGTAGTTTACTTTTGTTTTTGCCAGGTGTGTCATTCATTCTATGTAGGCAAAACAAATAGAATGTTAAAGGATCGGATTTTAGAGCACAAGAGGGACATTAAAAACCAGAAAGAAAGTAATGCTTTGGCTAACCATGTAAAACATACAGATCATACTCATATATTTAAATTTCTAGCTGTCCAAGTACTGCATCCTAGCATTCGTGGGGGTGATAGAGAAAATCATACTGAGGCTGCAGACCAAAATTGGATCTTGCTTTTGAATGCTGAGAAATTTCCAGGTATGAATGGTGTGACATCCCTAAAACCTTTTTTAAAGTCACGTCACCTCAAATATTACACTTTTAAATATTATAGCATATTAAATTATATTTTTTTTTACTTATTTATTTATATGTGTTTTACATTGAATTTTTTACTGTGTTTCTGATATTGTCTCTTTAAATTTGTAATTGCTTTGTATTAGAGTACATCAGCTGTTTGATTCTTAGAATATTTAAATCAGAATTTTATCTAGTTTTATTGTCTGAGGAAGCAATTGTGAAAGTGCTTACATTTTTTTTTTCTTGTTAATAAATGCTGTTAGTGTAAGTTTGGTGCTGTTCTTTACTTTAAATCTTGGGTGATTGTTAGGAGTTGGGATAGTCTTGAGGCTGACCAAACAAGTGTTGAACCATTAGCATATTGTATGAGTGCCACATGCTTGGCTGCCTTGTGCATGTCATTAATAATTATATTAAATATATATTTTTGACCCCTGTGGCAGTCCTGATTGTACTGGCAGATGAGTAGCTGCCATCTGATGGATTGTACATGGCAGTTAAGGTAGCTAGAATAGTATCCAGTGGTAGTGCTGATTATTCCAAGTTGTGGGACCTTGTTGACCAGAAGAGGATGAGATACAACATCAAATGCTTTTGTGAGCTCCAAAAAATTGGGCGGAGACAGGGTTACCCATAGTTCTGCTTTGGCTGACTGTGCTTAGAAAGTATAGGGTTACCCATAGTTCTGCTTTGGCTGACTGTGCTTAGAAAGTATAGTAGAGCAGTTTCAGCAGTGTGATGGGGTGAGAAGTTTATCTGTGATGGAAAAGTAAGGGGTTTCTGAATATATCCATGATAGGTCACACCAAATCACTTCTACGAACTAGGAAATGAAACAAACTGGTAACACCGGCTGTAAAAAACGGAGCCTTTGGAAACTGTTCAAAAAGGCTTGCTGTTTATTAAGTCCACTTGTTTTAATGACAAAATTAAAAAATGAAAAAAAGACCAAGTACTGTGAAACGCTAAACGCGTTTTTCGTTCCACATAATAGTAGAACTTCCTCAGACAACGGTCTTCCATTCACTACAGTATTTTAAACTAATGCACATGCTTGCAATTAGCGTTAATAGCATACCATTTGTTTTTTAAAGTGCCAGTACTACAGGTATAACCATACAAGTTGCAAATTTATACACATTTGTATAAACCAATACTATAGATCATGAGTATAACATATTATATTAACTGAATACAATGTAAAGAAACAATATACTTATGTAACGATGTTAGCTCCGAGGATCCCAAAGATTTTTGGGATACCAAAATTACATAAAAGTATTTCTAATCCACCTTTTAGGACACTGGTTGACGCAAGGCAGTCAGTGACTTATCCATGTTCCAAACTAGTAGATAGCTACCTAAAAGAATATGTAAAAGCAGAACATCAAATACTAAAAGATTCATGGGCATTTTTGCAACATATGCAATCTATAACATATGATGACACCATCAACTTTCTAACAGTTGATATAGTAAATTTATATTCCTGTATCCCACATGACCTGGGGACTGAATGGGTAGTGGACTTTATTAGATCAAAAGGGGCCAATAATAATGAATGTCTATTAATTGAACAACTTTTAGACATTATTTTGAAAAATAATTTTGTGTCATTCGAAGGGAAGCTATTTGTGCAGAAAATCGGAGTGGCAATGGGCTCACCGGTAGGTTCTAGTTTTGCAAACTTGGTTTTAGCCCATTGGGAAAACAACATTATTTTTAATAGTCATTGGAAAGAAATGTGTTGTTGTTACAGGCGATTTTTGGATGACATTTTTATTTTATTTAAAGGCAATAAAAATGAAGCAGGTCAATTTGTGGACTTCCTAAATTCAACAACAACTTTCTTGAAGTTTACTTATAACTTTCAAGAGAATTCCATTAATTTTTTAGATGTAGAATTGAGGAAAAATAAGGGAATGTTTACAGCAAAAATTTTCAGAAAGGCCACCTACTCCAACAGCTTTCTTCATTTCACTAGCATGCATCCTCCTTTCCAGAAAAAAGCTGTAGTAAAAGGTCAACTGGTCAGGGCAGCGAGGATGATTACGCTACAAAGTGAATTTGAAGAAGAATGTGATTTATTATATGAAATGTTTGTAAGGAGGGCGTATCCTAAATCCTTCCTGGATAATATTTTCCAGGAAGTTATGGACAAAAGGAAAAAAGGTTTTTATTTACCCCTTTTGACCAATGACAAGGTTGTTGTTAATGAAAGGTTCACTGAAGTTGTTGATCAGGTTACTGTTACTAATACTGTACAAGAGCATTCAGATAACATCTTAGTTCAGGGGCCTTTGATAGATAAAAGTGGGCACAACAATTTTTCAATCGCCTTTACTTTTACCTATTGCCTAGAAGCAATAGACATAGGTAAAATAGTAAGGAAATACTGGTGTTACCTCTCAATGGATAAAAATATATCTAAAGTATTGAACTTTAACCCTGTAATAACATACCGAAGGGGTACAAATATGAAAAAACTACTTGAAACAAAAATTGATAGACCAAAAATGGAAGGGGGAACCAGGAAATGTGGCTCATGTAAATATTGTAAGAACATTGCAACATCAAACTCATTTACGATTAGGTCAGTGAGTTACTATGTAAAGGGGTTGTTCACATGTAACTCTAAGGGTATAGTCTACTTGGCACAATGTACGCAATGCCCGTCATTCTATGTTGGAAAGACGGATAGACGGTTACGTGACCGAATATACGAACATTTATATGCAATTGCAAAGTCCAAGGAAGAAAATGCCCTAGCAAGACACTGTGGAAACAACCATGGACATGCTTTTACCTTTATGGTTATTGATGGTATCAATAAGCAGTATTCAGATACTAACTGTGTCAATGAAAATTTTCTGAAATTAGAATTAGAGAAAAGAGAACTTGCCTGGCAGCTACGTCTAGCTGCATGTAGAGAGCCAGGGATTAATGATTCATGTTCCATAGCATGTATTTTAAAACTTAAAAACCTCATGAGATAGTTTTAAGGGTGATTCTTGCTGAATAAGATTTTATATAACATGGTTTTTAAAAAAATACCTTTTAGTCTGTAAACTTTGTTGTGGGTTTAGGTTTTAATTTTTTAACCTGGATTTGGGTTGTAACCAGTGTTACTACTTTTAGTCATGGGCATTATTGGATGATAGGTATTTGATGCATACATTATACAAAAACAATAATGATAAAAAATGTCTAAATAGGTTTACCCTAAACGCAGGTTGGTTAACACATTTTGTAAGTAACAATTTTTCTAGTATTAGCAAAATGTGTGAAGTATATGAAAGGTATTATATAACCATTACCATTATAACTGTGTTTAGAGTATAGATTTAACCATGTATTTGCTTATTTATTCATTTATTTTTAAACCTATGTATTCACATACCGATATTTAAATTCATTGAATTCAATACATTGTATTCAGTTAATATAATATGTTATACTCATGATCTATAGTATTGGTTTATACAAATGTGTATAAATTTGCAACTTGTATGGTTATACTTGTAGTACTGGCACTTTAAAAAACAAATGGTATGCTATTAACGCTAATTGCAAGCATGTGCATTAGTTTAAAATACTGTAGTGAATGGAAGACCGTTGTCTGAGGAAGTTCTACTATTATGTGGAACGAAAAACGCGTTTAGCGTTTCACAGTACTTGGTCTTTTTTTCATATTTTAATTTTGTCATTAAAACAAGTGGACTTAATAAACAGCAAGCCTTTTTGAACAGTTTCCAAAGGCTCCGTTTTTTACAGCCGGTGTTACCAGTTTGTTTCATTTCCATATCCATGATAGGTGCCAGTTTGAAAAGTTGATGGAGTTACTTCCTTCACATATTAGTATAATGTAAGAGGTTTTCCATATTTTTGGAATATAACATTCTTGTAAGGATCTACTGATTAATGTAGAGACTGGATAGGTTATTCTGTCTGCTCCTAAGTTATGATACTGTCCAGAATCATTGTCTCATGCTAATGCAATAGGTTTTAGTTTGTTCAGGTATTTCTTTATTGTAGTAATTATTTCTCAGATTAGTACTGCAATTTGAGATGAGAAGAGGTATTTATACATTATGTTGGCAAATGTGAAAAATACTGGCTATAAAGTGCTGTCTGAACCTACAAGCTGTGGTGGCCTAAGTTTTGTGGGATGAGGGTTAAGGGTAGGCCTGGTACCTGGCTTTTGAGATAATTTATAATAGACCAGAACAGACTGGGATTACTGCAGTGTGTTGTCTTTCCTGTAATGTGATAGTTCTTTATGTCTAAAAGAACCTGCTTTTTGGAAAGCTTTCATAGGTGTTAGTAGTTCTGGTAATTTATTTATCTACTTTTGTTTGTTTTTTTTTTTGTTTTGTTTTATTTTTTTGTCTTTATGACATTTATTCTAAGAACTATCCCTAGTTTTCATTGACTCCTTTGTTTTTCATGTTAGCAAGGGTACAATTATCACTTTAACTCACTTGTATCACAGAGATACATTAGTTTAAAATATGCAGAAAGGTGGTCTAGTAGTATGAGCCAACATCATCTAGTGAAACTTATTTTAGTCAAGTCGATGTGTAATGTTTCAGGGTTTCAATAAAAGTGTCTTTGTTGAAGATGGTAGAGTTTCTTATAGAGTTTGAATGTTGTTCTGTTGTGATTTTTATGAAGTCTCTGATTACATAGGTTAGATGGCGGTGATCAGTAAATTTGTGAGTATTTTAGCCACATTTTATTTCTTCCGAATTACTGTACAGTATGAAATCCAGATTACTAGATTTTCCAGAAGCTTTATCATATCTTGTTGGACATTTCATTATTTGGATTAGACTGAACAGATTGATATTTAAGTTGGATGTGCTAGTGTCTTGATCAGACCAGTATATATTGATGTCACCAAGAAGAAGGGGTTCCTGCTTTACATTCAAAGCTATCCAGTGAAGTATATTTCTGTGGTACTAATATTGTTTCTGTTGTAAATAAACATATAAGTCTGATGACAATTCCATCAGCAATGCAATGGAAAATAGCTCACATTTAAATGCCATCTTTAAGAACAGAGCAGCTACAGGCATCAAATTGTTACTTCACTCTAGCTCATTATATGATCACTGCCTCATCCTCTTCTTGTGGGCCTTTCGAGACTTATAAAATGAAGCCCATGTATGTCAAATGCTGGTTAATTCCAGAATCAAATGATTCCAGAACTTTAAGAAACTGTTCTTCTTTTGCAGATAAATGCTGTTACCTGAGACTGTCATTATATCCATCTTCATCTCCATGTAAATACTTTGCCTTGATTACCAAATGGCCGCATCTTTTATTTTAATGCAGTTATGACCAATACAGTGTCAACTTTTTTTTTCCATTATCAACAAGTGAAAGGGAATCAGCTGTACTCAGTCCTATAAAACCTCTACTTCAGATTATCTTATCCTTAATTTTGAAAATACTATCTGATATTGTCTGCATTTCTCTGTCCTATAGTATAATCTCTGTCCCCTTAAACATTAACTAATTCTGTCTTTCTCTAAAACTGATAATATTTCATAGGTTAGTACTAGGCTAACTGTTGTTATGGGCCATTTTAAGCCTAGCCAATTACCCCATGTGAGAATCAAACCCTGCACCTTGTGTCTGTAAGGAAAATGCCTTAACCATTATTCTAACCTTCCACTTGAAGAGGATTATTTCATCTGATTAAGACTTCTACACCATCAGCATTCTTAGATTGCTAGCAAACCTCCTTAAAAAATTGTATGAGCCTAACTTATAGACTACTGTAGCAAATATGGTCTCTTCTTGCAGTCTTTGCATGGGTACAGAAATTACTTTAATAAGCATTAGTGTCTTGTAGATTGTTACTAAGTTCATTTATAACAATAGCAACTGTTTTCTCTCACCAGGTTCAACAAAATTAAGTCTAAAATCTGTGAGGAAATTAAGGACACAGGTACATTGTCATGCTGCAAGCCAGGGAGTGTGCCCTAACCTCCATACCCTCACAGCCATGGCAGCTCCATGATTGCTGCCTTTTGGAGGTGCACAGGTGTTTCTGCTCATGATCAACCTGACAGATCAGCTCTACAGTAATGTAGTATGGAGTTCCCCTGGCCTATATGTTGCATATTGCAGAGAGCCTTCAGGCTTGCTCCCTCTCCACAGGATGGGAGGGCTGACATCGGCCATGCACCCCCATCCTCCTGTGGCCCCTCCAGTGCTTGTGCTGCTTTCTAAACACAGGTCATGTGGGTCACAGTAAGGGCTTTATCTAAATCTAACATGAGGCAGCCAGTAGGTGCAGCTTTTCTAAAAGGATCCAAGAGTCAAGAATAGAAATAGTCTTGCACCCAAGTTTTAGTAATGGCAACTATATCAAGCTTTTCCAAAATAATCCAAAAGTCAAATAGATCTTGTTATTATTTAACATATAAGTATTAATATCAGCATTCTTAATCTGCCACGCGAGACAGAGAAATATAGAATATGCAGTCTAATATTAAATTTGTTTTAGTAGATCATCCATTATTTCTACTAACACTCAAAAAGTAGGACTCCATGATTACCTCCTTTGGTGACTACAAGGCTATTTCTTTCTCCTTCTCTAACTGAATATGCCAAGTGGCTATAAATGATGAATAGTCTATTTAAGCAGTGATGAATGTTGGGAGTGCCACAAGGAATCCCTTGTGAGGGATAGTCCTTTTCTCCTTATTCACTAGTGATTTTACAAAGATACAGAACTCATATGTCACTACATGCAAATGATTTTACACTTTTCAAAACAGGCAAAACATCTACCCTAGAGCAGAAAGATTAAGTATTCACCAAGGCTTGGATGGTTCCATTAACTATCACAGTGATATTAAGTAGAATAGGAAGTATAAAATATGAAAACAATTATTGGTCAGTGAGACTTTTCACATCATCATCATCATCTTTATCATCATCATCAGCCCCCTTCTTCCCATTTTCTACATGGGGTTGTGGTGTCATGTTAACTGTTGCCATCTCTCTTAATTCAATGCCACACTCATGCCTTCTTCAACACTCACGGCTGAGTGCCGCAGATCTTCTCTCTCACAATCCATCCACCTCTTTCCTGGATGTCTGTCTTCTTTTATCTTTATGTCTTTGTCTTGCAAATGGATATACTTGCAACAACTACTGAGCCAGTTTTCAGAAGCTGTTAGCATGCCTCCGATGCCCTTGTTCTTTGCTATTGGCAAGAGTGCCTCTGATGCTCTGTTGTTTGCTATTGCAACTCCTTTCTTAGCCCAGTATTCCTTCCTGGTCTATCTCTTCTTTCTCCCACTTTTCCAGCAAGCCTTTTGTTTTATAACTTCCTGGGCTTCTGAGTTCCACCAACAACTTTACTTATGTACCTTATTTCTATACCTGGCTTGGCTACATATCTGTAGTCTGCACACATGCTGTTTTGAGTTGTTTCCATTCTTCTTCTTCAACTCCACCTATTTCCTACTCTTCTTGGGGCGATACAAGTCCTGAGTAATTCCTTGAGCTGTTGTAATTTCTCTCCAGTCAACTTCCAGGTTTTCAGCCTGGTCTCTGTTTACCTTAGAACCTTCTCAGACCATTGTTTGCAGCTGATTGTGGCAACAGTGGTTCATGCTGTGGGTAGATTATTTCACTGGGGATGACTTTGCAATCACTAATTTTACCCTCCTGCCCTTTCCTTACTAGGAGGAAGTCTACCTGAGTTGCATGTTGCCTTTCTTGTGTATGTCTTGTGACTGTCTCAACCATGTGATGGCTAGAATGGCCTCTCCTTTTGTTGTTGCCCCACCCATGTGGACCCGCTGCCTTCTGAGTTGCTCTGTCACCACAAGTCCTAGTCTGTCCTTCTCCTGAGTAGCAGATTCTGGATCCCAAGCCAAGTGTATTTGCTGCTCTGTACTGCCATTACATCCTGTCTCTTGGATACATAAGATGTCCAGCCCACTCCATACCATCATGGCATCCTCTTCCAAGCTACATGCTGTCAGTGAACCTACAGTGAGCGCAGCAATTTTTAGTTATATTTAGCAGGTTGACTGGTTTTATGTCCAACTTTTGCTCAACAGAGCTATCTCAGGTAATCAAGGCTGGGCAACTGGGCACCAGCCAGCAAGTAGATTTATGGCAGGCACACACTGGCCATTAGTAGCCATTAGGGTCCCAATTATCATCAGCAAATACTCATGCCCATTTGGGAACATTAGTAATATCCCCTACAGCCATATTCTATCCATTGAGTGGTTAGTCCTGCCACAGCATGCAGTCTATCATCCATGTTCTCCTGTCTTGAGGATATAGGGAACCATGTAGAGTGTACACTGCTGCCCAGAGCTGCATTCATTGGTGAGTTTGAGATGGAAACACTCAGCATGTTTTTCAAAGGTGAGAGGAACCCCACAAAGACACAGGGAGAACATGCAAACTCCAAACAGCCATTGGTGACAGGTCAGGATTGAACCTTGTATATAGGAGGTGAAGAGCTTACCATTATGCCAACTGGACTGTACTATATGTATAATAATTATGACAATTGTTTGAAAGCAGTCTGAAGAAGAACTCAGTGAAGAACTGCTTACTGGCTGTTTTTTTTTTTTTTGTTGTTATTAAAAAAATAGAAAAGAATATCTGAACTGCTGTTTCCTCAGTATTTTTGGTGGAGTTTACTAGTTTATTGCAATGTTGATTTGTTAGATATCTAGTACTGCATTTTCTGTTTGTAGACTTATAACTTTTTATTGCAGTTATGATATAGATTTACTGTGTTTATAGTTTAACAAAAATGTCACAGGATACCTTCTCCTTGAAAAGAACCAGACACCAGGCAGGGTAAGGTTATAAGCACTTTTGTTCCCTTTATTCACACTCAATACAAACCTGAACTTCATCAGATACAAAACCTTACACGCTTCCCCCTTTTTTATATACAATTCAATTGATTAATCACACTCAATTTACTTAAATGAATTAATTAGTTAAGTGTGCTCTCATGTTAAAAACACATTAATATGTTCTTTAAAAATATATAGCTGTGTATAATACATGAATAATTCTCCTATAAAAACACATATATAATAAACATTTCATCTGTTAAGAAAATATATTTATAAATAACAATACATATATTAGATACTAACAATTGCTTCTATGTTCAATCACTTAATCCATTTTTATCTAATCTCATCTGCCTTTAAATGAAGCAAACTGCCTTTAAATGAAGCAAACTCCTCAGGAAAAACTGTGGCATTCAACAAAACCTGCCAGTGTGTTTACCTGTATTCTGTAATGCCACAGTTTTTCCTGGTATCAGTGACAGGATTTCTCTAAGAGGCTTGCTTCATTTAAAGGCAGATGAGATTAAATAAAAATGGTATAAGTGGTTGAACATAGAAGCAATTAAGTTAGTATCTAATATATGTATTGTTATTTATAAATATATTTTCTTAACAGATGAAATGTTTATTATATATGTGTTTTTATAGGAGAATTATTCATGTATTATACACAGCTATATATATAGCAAAAGATGGCATGCAGCTGTAGAACTTTAGAAAAATTACTCTTTTAACTGAACTGGAGCAACCTTGCACTTAATTACATTAAGCAGGAAGAAAAAGCTGTGTGTCTCTTGGAAAGGTCATTTTCCACCACATAAAAGTGATTTTTTTTTCAAATTTCGGCTGTTTTTATCCAGTGGTGCAAGTTTGTTCACTTTGCATGTATCGGTGTAGCCTAGATGCCATGTGTTGGTGTTATGTCCTGGTAGATGTTGGCATCTTCTCAACTGAGGCCTCCTAATTTTTTTTTTTTTTTTTTATTTGGTCCCATTACTCCAGAAATGGATCATGGACATACAGGATCCAAGGTAGTGCAACTGTCTGGGCCCCCATGACAATACGAGTATCCCTTTACTTGGCCATCTCTCCCCAATTACTATAAAATAATGTCCAGATTTCTCAGTGTGTATAATGTTGCGTTGTTTACATTTACAATGATCACAGAGATATGCACTTAATGTAAACATTTTATTTAAATTTTAATATTAACTCAATAACAACTTCATAGTGTGAAATATCACAACTCTAGCAACCTCTACACATCTTTACATCACAGAGCATTTTCAGAAGTATCAAGTAAAAAAGCATAACACAAACAAATACAAATATTTTGTGAACAACAGCAGTTATTATAACGGTGCAAACATCAATGTCATTGGTAAAAAATCTTATTTACAGTAATAATATAGTGCATTTGCAGTCTTGACATCAGTACTATAATATATTGTAATACACTCAAACCCAGGATATTTTTCTCTCAGCATTTCACAAATATACTTACCTACCTTGGAAATTGTATAACCTAGAAATACATTGCCAGAACACTTTTGTTAGCCAGACATAAGCTTTCACATAACAACATGAAATTCTTCTCTAAGTGCGTGTTTATTGAGATATTTATAGAAATATGATAAATTATGCATAAGTGTATATTTATTGAGATAGGTTCATAGGTTCATAGGTTCATACTAGGCTATCTGCCCTGGGGCAATTATAAGCCTAGCCCGATTCTGTATGGCTTACGCCACCCCTTGATTTGAGTATACTGTGCCCTTTTTAAGGTTTAGTTTACTGTGCCTCTGTCTAATAGTGACACGGGAGTAATCCCTGGGACAAACCTATGATCCCCCATCCACCTATCGAGATTCTTCTTGAAGAGATTCAGTGAGGTGCTCTGCCTCACATGAACTGGAATTCTGTTCCAGAGCGAAGGGAGCCTCTGGGTTATGAACCTGTCCCTCCAGCAAGTTCTATTTATTTCTGTGCTGAGGTTCAAGTCACTTGCGCGTGTGGCTCTAAGGGATTAAGATTTACTGAGGTGGAGCATGTCCATTAATTCTGGATTTGACATAGCTTTGTATGTCAGGCATAGATCGCCTCGAAGTAGGTGGTATGCAACTGAGTACAGCTGGAGTTTTTTTAATTGAGCAGCATATGGCATCTGTTTGAGACCCTTGATCCTCTTGGTGAGATACTTTTGGGGTCTTTCTAATTGCTGCAGATGTCGGGTAAGGTGCATCCCAAAAGGGGCATTGTATTCTATGATGGGCCTGATGAGGGATGAATAAAGGGGCACGATTACCTCTCTTGATCTAGATGTGAAACCCTTTGTGATGAGGTGGGCTATGTAGAAGGTCTTTCTAACCACTTTGGCAATGTGGTTTTCAAAGGAGAGATTGCTATCAACTTGGGTCCCCAGGTCACTAATAACTTTCTCTGTACTTAATGGGTTTCTGCCTATGTGGTAATTTGTGGGCACATTGTTTTTGCCAAAGGGTATGACTGTACATTTTTTGGCATTTAGCTTTAAACCATGGCGCTGGCACCAGTTATCTGTCTCTGTGAGACCTTTTTGAAGGATGTTTGTGTCAGCTGGAGAGTCGATTATGGCGCCCAGTTTGCAGTCATCTGCGAACTTGGTGAGCCATAGTCCTCCCACGTTTGCCTGTACCTCGGAAAAGTATATACCGGACAAGAGTGGTCCCAGGACAGAACCCTGTGGGATGCCACTTGTGACCGGTTTCGAGTCTGACATGGCTCCAGCAACTCTCACTCTGTGGGTTCTGTCTTTGAGCCAGTTTGCAACCCATCTTGTGACATAGGGGTTTATATTTAAGCTGGATAGCTTATCTATGATGCCCGAGTGAGGTATTGTGTCAAATGCCTTTGCAAGGTCCAGATAGGCTGTGTGGACTACCTTCCCTTCATCTATGGCTTTGGTGACTGTTTTGAAGAAGTCAGCCAGGTTCAAAAGGCAGGATCTGCCCTTGACAAAGCCGAACTGGGTAGGATCTAGTGCCTGTAGGTCCTCAATGTCTTTGTTTATGAGCTCCATGATGATCCTCTCCATAGCCTTGCAGACTAAGCTAGTCAGGCTTATGGGGTGATAGTTTCCAGGGTCCGTAGAGGCTCCACCTTTGTGGAGTGGGACCACTGTTGCTATACGCCATTCTGTGGGCACATATCCTGTAGTGAGGCTGAGATTGTATAGCTGTTTTATTTGAGGGATTAGTTCCTCTTGGAGTTCATGTAGGACGCAACCTGGAATGCCATCTGGTCCCATGGAAGCAGTATTTTTTGCTTTGTAGAGGGCAGCCTTCACCTGAGCATCAGAGATGTTTGGGAGGCAGCCCTCTGCCGGGATAGATACTTGCTCTTTTGGAGGTGAGGGGGTGGAGAAGTTTGCACTGAACCTGTCTGCTAGGATACTGGCAATGTCTGTGGGTTCAGTGTATTTTTTGTCATTTAGAATCAACTCAGAACAAGTATAGGTATAAAAATATAACGAATTATGCATAAGTGTATAATTAGCAATATAGACAACACTGTCAATGTGTGCAGATTACAGTGCAAATATCAATTACACTTTTTTCAACATCATCTAAGGTTTCATCTGATGCTATGTAAGCTCATAAAGCACTTGGTTTTGGAAGTATTAAGTGCATATTGACATACGGCATATCTTCATAATTAATAACAAGCAGCTAGCAATATTCCAGTATAGTGTACATCATGTTCTTAAGTAACATGGGGGTGTCTCAGTTATGAAAATATAAAAATAAACATGAAATTATAAGTGGACAGTGACATTGTATTTTTTTGTATCCCATCATCAAGTTTCACATCATGCCCTTAAATAACATGGAGATGTCTCAGTTATGAAAATATAAATATAAACATGAAAATATGAATAAAAAGTTAAATAACAGTGATTAATATCTCCACTGCAGAACATTCTAGATTAACTGTCTAAGTATTAGTTTGTCACTTACACCTTGCCCTTCCTAATGCTGCCTATCATTAGCTAAAAAGTCATTTAGCTTAGGATGCCAGGGGCAAAATATATCAGGAAGCCTTAAGGAGCTATATGTTTTAACTGGAACTAAACAAAAAAGGAGCTATAGATGTGAAAGAGATAAGATGGTATTCAAGATCTTCATGCATGCTGTAGGCAAGTACCCTTTAGTGGAATATTACATGAGGTGCAGAGAGGGGAAAGTGATGCCAGTGGCTTAACTCAACTTTTTTCACATAAAACTAATCTCTCTCTGCTGTCTGTATCACTGCATGAGGATCCATAATATGCTGTCTTCTGTCACCTTGAGAAAAATGCCAGTCTTTGTTAACAGATCATGAAAAAATAGTAGCTTATCAGGCAATTGCTATTTGCTAAACTAACAATTTAATTTTGTCCCTCCCATTTGGTATATTCAATAGTCCTCTAGCTCCTAAAGTAGATCCCAAACAGATCTGCTATAAAATGTAAAACCAGACTGATTAAGGATACCCAACAGTCTGACATTGTTTTGTCCTAGGGTATGCCAGTTGTTTGTATTTAATCAGTAGATCATCTATCCTCTTTCCTTCTCTATTAATTCTACTATATATGAAGATTACAAGCTGTTAACAATCTACTGTCATCCAAGGTTCAATTTCCACTGCCTCCATTTACCTGCTGTGTGACACTGAGCAAGTCAGTTAGCCAGCTACTATCCTAGGGTGATTGCAAAACTGGGCTAGGCTTTTCAATGGTCTCCATACTTAGTACCTACTGATGGACCTTTTAGAAGATTTCTGCTTTCTTTGAGGTTGACACTGTGAGTACAGTTTGTAGCTTCTGATATGTGTTTAGATGTGATGCCAAATGCAGTGTGTCTCCTATGAAATTATAAAACAAAAAGCTATCTGGCATTAGTTATTTTCAAATCACAAAATTTTACCTTGGCATTTAAGGAGAACATTAACAGGGATATATCATAGTATCTGTCAGTTGGGTAGAGATACTCAGACTTGCTTTACTATATTGTTTATAAGAATGTATATTATGTGTGTTACTGCTATAAGTATAACTCACATAAGGTGCCTTAAGTTTGACAGCTGCCACATAAGTAAAAAAGCAATTGTCTGAATACTTATGATTTCACAAATTAATGTCAAAATGTTAGACCACAGAATTTCAAATATCTGTGAATTCACCAAAACATCTACAGTGATAAAGATAAACATTGTATAGACATTTTCAGATAAATGGAAGAAAACAGATTACAGAAATTAATAAGACACACAATGTTGGAAGATTGGTAAAATAAATAAACACAGTAATCAGAACTATTAAGGGAAATCCATGTGATGTAATAGATATAAATAGGACGCATTACTGTACAACTGAACTAACAGTGGATAAAGTGGAACCAGAAAAACACAGAGAACAAAGGAAGAGAAAAAATAATGCCATCATGGAAATACTGAATAGATAAAACTATAAAGAAATTAAAACAATAAGATTAACTGTTAAGAGAATATATAAAAGGGAGCAAATCATCAAAACTACTTAGAAGAAGGAATGCACAACATCAAAACAGACTAGAATTTATCATACACTATTTCCAATAATAAACTAAAATATCAGCACAAGCATTAAAAGTTGAAGACATGCAGATAAATATAAATGAAAAGTACAAAGTACACTAACCATTAATGACCCAAAAAGGTGTTATACAAAACTGGGAAACAAACCACAAGGAACAGAAAGAAATACTGTGAAAAAGAGAAGTAGGTACATTTTGGAGAAGTGTTTATATTGACCCTCTTGAACACAACAAAGATGCTGAATGGACAGAAGAATTAAAAGAAACATTAACGGGCTCTAATGTAGAGGACATAATGGGATTAAGTAACAGCTAGAGATGTTGAGACAAAACTAAGAAAAGCTCCTGACTAGAAAATCCCAGATCCAGATGCATTACCTAACTTCTGGTTAAAGGTATTAAACATCGTTACACAAAAAATTTAGCTCTGATCAAGAATTACTTATATGCATGCCTGAACAGACAATATCCTGCTTGACAACAGGAAAAACAATATTCTTCTTTAAGAGAGAACCTGCAAGCTATCCTACGAACAATAGACCAATAACATGCTTTTTGGTACTATACTAAGTATACACTAAAACTGATGTAGAGTTTATAGTCATTTAGAAAAAAAATCAATTTTGGCAACAGAATATAAAAGGTACTAAAAGAAGGTCATATGGAACAAAGAATTGTTTGTCACTTAATTAAGCCATTGCAGAGAGTTGTAAAATGGGGAAAATTTTAAATATAGCATGGATAGATTACAAAACAGCATTTGATAGCATCACTTATTCATGCATAAAGGAATGCTTGCAGATATATATGATACACCCTACATTGATCAATTACATTACAGTCACTATACAACAGTGGTAAACCACTCTGCACTTGAGCCATGACAAAGGACAAATTATTATCCTAGAGATAAAGATTCAAAGAGGAGATATTCCAGAGAGTCTATGTCACCTCTTATGTTTTGTTTTGCCCTTAGCCCATTAAGCTGTTTATTTAAAAGATTAGCCTATAGCTACAATCTGGCTCCAAATTTTATAGATTACTTAAAATTGTATAGGTCATCAATTGAGGGGTTGAAACCACAACTACAAATTATTAAAACTTTTCTCAGATGATTTAAGGATGACATTTGGCCTTGAGAAATGTGCAAACACAATATTTAAAAAAGTAAAAGCTGCAACATAGAGAAAATATCAATCCAAGACAGGAATGTGATATCAAGGAACTTGAGAAGGAGGGCATATATAAATATTTGATAATAGATGAAGGGTCAGCAGTAAAGCATGAACAAATCAGAATAAAGTTCAGTAAAAAATACCTTAGAAGACTAAAACTAATACAGAAAACTGCCTTGACATCTAAGAATAAAAGTCAAGCTACAAATCAATTTGTTCTTCCTGTTCTGACTTACAGCTTTGGGGTTATTGATTGGCCCCAAGAAGTATTTGATCAGTTGAACGTGAAAATAACAAAAAATATTCAGGGTTATAAAATGATTTTTAAAAATCAGAGTATAACAAGATTGTATATATTCCTTGTACTGAAGGAGATATGGTCCACCTTAAAAATTACTACATGTATAAATTTTGCAGTTGTGGAGACCATGGTTTATAGCAGCAAAATAGCAGCAAAGAGCACCTTGGCAGTGCAAGGTTTTAGTGCCTTCCAAATGTTTAGATCAATAGCTGCACAGATAAAGGCTAAAAGACAAGGTGTCTCGATATACATCAATAATGAGCATACTTCTAGGGTGGTCAAACAAGGTGAAGGAGATCCTACATATACGGATCACCATATACAATATCGTGAATCATATCCTAGTCAGCTGCAGGTCACCCTGCATGTCCCAAGAAGCTCACAATGCATACTTGGACTTAATGGAGACACTTACCACCTGCCCTAACACCCTACTCATGGGATACTTTAATTACCTTCTATAGACTTGGAATCTTACACAGCGTCAAATCTACAGGCAGAGAGCTTCCCAGACATTGCAAATACAAACACTTACTCTTGACTAAAAAATGAATATGCCCACTAGATAGTCCAACTTATTGGCCTTGTGCTTACTAATATGGGAGAATGCTGCACCCCCACCCCATGGTTCATTTTCCTTGGTAAGGTAGGACTATAAAGCTGTCTTCTTCAAAATCAAATTCAACTCTGTAATCCCACTTAAACCAGTAACAGTTAAGAGCTATTTCAAGGCAAATTACCTTTTATTGAGTGATAGATTGTCAAAATTCAATGCACCTCAAAACCCAGATAACACAGCAACATGTGCTGAACTGTTCTCAGAAACTCTGTACAACCATGTCACTGGCCACATAAAGGCTGCTGTACCTACCAGAAGAAAGGCCAGGAGTAGCGCCAGTAACAAACTGCCCAGGTGGCATCCCAAATTAAACAGGTATTTCCCATAAAGATAGAAACTTTCTCATTCAATCAAATAGACAACTAAGAGGGTTAATTAGGTCAAGCAAAGCCAACTTTCAGAAGAGCAACATACAGCAATGTGCTGAACTGGTGATTAATGGTGCCATTTACTGAACTTGGAGATATAGTGAACCTCACAAGTAAAATACAATCTCACTGCTGAACAAAGATTGCAAAACCCACTAGAAGTATGTAGAAACAAAAAATAAAGTCTGTGATCACCACTGCTCTGTCAAACACTATAACAAACTTTAATAAAACAAAAAAAGAGAACTAGTAAGCACTTTCATGGTACACAGCACACTTATTCAGACCTAATTAAAAACACATTGAATTTATCCATTTAACCTTCTCTGATCCAATCAAAACCATCGCAGTAATGATGCAAACAGCCAGCCTAGCTATCATTCCTCTAAACATAGGTATACATATATATATATTTTTGTCATAGAAAAATTGACAATCTACAACAAAGCCTTAAAAAAGCTACATAAAATACATTAGTTAAATACATTTTGCACATTATAACAAGCAAGTTGCAACTATATATCCAAGTACACTTTTTAACCACTGACTTCAGTGGGGGAGTGGTCATGCTTCCAGAGCCAGTTTTAAAGGCACATGCCCATTAATACTGGGGAACTTATCAGCTCGTACTTCTATAATCCATCCTTGTTCCTTAGGTTCTGTCTTAATCCTCAGGTCTCCCCCTCTATTGTCTACAGACAGGACATCCAATACAAACAACTTAGAGCCATGACTGCTGCTAGAATCGTAAACATGTAAACAGTCAGTTTATCACCAACTAGATAAACAAAATTTGTAGGCCACATTTGGGTTGCATGGCTAGACTTATAAGGGCTGTAGTGGTCATTAGACTAGTATACACCTATGAATCTTTGCATACATATCTACTGACCTCATTAGTTCCAATTGCAGTAAAAACATGAAGTGAAGAAGTCTAAGATGATATTTTTGCTTAGTTTAGCAGAAGCATTTTGAAATAAAATAGGAATCAATCTAAAAGCAGACAATAACCAGGCAACAACTGAAAGTGTGAAAAATTAAAAAAAATATATAAAGATATGGAAAAGTATCAGATGAGAAGGGAAACATTGGAAAATATATAAATAAAAGTGGCAAGTACAAATATATCCTTTAACAACTTCATGTTGACCAAGATTTGACACAGGAAGCATAAAGGAGAGGTGAAGGGAAATGAAAAAATGAAATGTTAATAATGGCAGCTGAGAAGAGTGGACTACATATACATTACTTTACAAATTGCATTGAAAACATCGGAAAAACAGAAAAATGCAGGTTCTGTAAAACAGAACTGGAAACAGTTGCACATCTTGTTGCTGAGTGTGATTATGTTCATGGCAGAGGGCCTTTATACTGAAAGGCACAACAATGTGGCAAAGCTTGAGATTGTACAAACACCACAATATAGAAGTAGCTGAGAAGCACTAGAAACATGAGTCATAAAGCATTATAGGAAATGATGATGTTTATATCACATGGGATAATCCATTACCAACAAAATAGATAGGAGAAAACCAGATACAGTAGTCCACAAAGAAAAGACAAAGTAGTGTTAATCACTGAAACCGCTACACCCAGTAATGACAGTGTCTTACGTACAGAGAAACACAAAGTTATAAAACACCAGGATTTGCAAGGAAAATGAGAAATGTGGAAGAACAATAACCAGATAGTTACAATAGTTGTAGGAGCAACAGGACTAATAAATAATTATTTACAACTGTACTTAAATATGCTACCAGTACATGTAACCCAGTTTGAAGTACAGAAAGATACAATTCTGAGCATATTGCAGATGCTGGGAACAGCAAGTTTAGCTGACATCTAAGCTTGAAACAATACTAATTTCCAGAACTGTAATTACACCCCGACATAAGAATGGGGTTGATATGCATCATGTTATTAGAAACTCGTAATATTTGGAGAAATTAAACTGAAATAAAGATACTTCATGGCAAAGAAATGGCTGAAGCAAGGGTCAGTGTAAATACTTGTCAATAAGCTTTAACTGCTCTGAGTATTAAGTTACTACTTTACAACAAGTTCAAGAAAAGTCAAGAAAAAAGGTCTGTTTACATGCTTAAAATTTTAATTAAAATGTATAGTAAAATCACACAAATATCAAACAGGTTAGCACTTTCGGGTGTTGATACAAAGCACTATTTAAAACAAAAATACAAAAATGATGAAAATTAGTAAAAACCCTATTATTCTTTTGGTGGTAATAATTTAAAATTATTTCATAAAACTTTCTTTTGGGTTGTGCAATGACTCTATGATCTTTCTAGATTCAACTAATTTCAGTACATATTAAAGACTACTCACTGCTTTGGGCTTGGGGGCATATAATGAAATGTTAAATAAGAGGGAAGAGGGCTCATTAAACATATCTGATGAGTTAATCATAAGAAGATAAATAATTGAGATACACAATAAACCTGCCGCAGCAAAATAAAAGGAAAGACCTGAATAAATTAGACAATTATTTGAGATGTTTTTTTTTTACTGATTGGTGTTTGTATTTTGTTTATGTGCAAAATAAAATGTTGTTTGTTGACTGCGTTGTGGCCCTCTTTTGCAAACTGCCCCGGATCATGCTTTACAACAAGAAAACAGAGCAGACCAGTAAACAACTCGTTTGGCTCTAAGATCATGGATCAAGTCAAATGCATAAAACAAAGGTAAATAAATTATGGCGGTGAGGGGAATGGAATGAAACTACATCATCCACTCATTTATAATGCACATTTTTAAATGTGTACTGTTACTGGAGCAGCAAGGATATTCTGAAGGCATCTAATTGCATAAAATTATAGTTAGTGAATGCCAAGTTTAGTTTAAAGAAAGCTTAGAATCTGAAACATCAGCTGTGTTACAGAACTGATCTGGCAGTAAGATCTTTAAGTGGGATATTTATGTTTACAAAAAAATATCTGTTGTAATGAATGTAATATAACTGATAGTTTTACGTATCTATTTATGAAGAAATGTTTAAAGCTGCATTTTATGTGGACTGTAGTTGTAGTGTCATTTATGTTGCAACTTGCATTATATGTGACATATTTTGCATATGGAAAAGTAACAGAACGCTCAAAGTTTTGCTGCACATTTATCTGAAATTAAATGCATGACTGATGTTGTAGAATTATATAAATATGTTTTGTTAGGTGGATATCAGCATAGCTTTAAATTTCTCATCACAGTGTTAGGTCTTCCAAATAAGAGTGGTGGAGACATGATTACACAGAAATATCCAAATAATACAATATAGAACAAATGAAGCTTGGTGTTGAATGGGTTTTCACATTAAGTTAAAAAAAATGTTAACTTATTTGTTGTCTTAAGTTTAAATGTGTTTTATTGTTGTACATGTGGTCCATACGTAGTACCTTACTGTACAATAATTTTATGAATTAAATTTAGAGTCATATAATTAAGAGAATATGCATAAATAAAGTGACTGTTAATCACTATGGTCTTATTAAAGTGCCTTGTTTGTGTCGAAGCTTGTATTTGTGTGTTATGCTTTTGTAACTGAACAAACATGATTTCCTAAGTGGATTCTTCAGTCAGCATTTCTTTGCACAGAATCAAAAAGGAATCACCTCTGAGAGATATTCACTCTTCCCTCAGTATGAAAGTACTCTTTTGAGATGTGCAATAGGCACAGACCTTTGGATTTCATAACTATGTATCTAATTAATCTGAATACTGTTGGAACTCTGAAGTATTTTTGAGGCAATACAATTATTTTTCCAATTTCAGAAGAAACTTAGTCATCAAAAAGTCTCCCCAACATTTACCACTTTCTAACCTCATACAAATACGTCAATAATGCCAAACCAAGCAAATGATCAGGTTGAAGCTCTCTCATTTTGCACAGAAATAATCTAAACTCAAAAGTCATTGTACAGGGAAACTTCTCCTCAGACTCGGGTCCCAACTGGAGTCTCATAAAATGTACAGCTCACAAAGGCAAACTGCTACTGATCTCTATAGCCCATCTACCACATCTTGCTTCTCTAAATAATTTAAAAATCACTCATCAGTAACATCCTTAATAAATGTCCTGAACATAATAACATAATCATTCTAGGTGGCTTCAGTCTTAATTAACTTAGCCTTCCATCATCTGACATGGGTACTTCCCTCGCAGACCTAGGTCTCCTTCAACTCATAAAAGAACCAACAAGACCTAACCTCAGGTCCTCCAAACACTCCACACTAGACCCAATTATTACAAACATACCAAACTCCATCTCCAGTATAAATATTCTGCCACTACATTTACAGTTGTCATCCATCCTATAAAACTACCAGCAATATTAAAAGCCTTCAGAAATCAGAGTAACAAAAATATAGAAAAAAATAGAGAGAATGTTTCTCACACCCACAACAGGAACCATATACTCTCCTTACATGACCGTAATGCAGCAGCTGAAAGCCTAAACTGCTTTCTGTTTCAGCTGCAAGATAAATTATTCTCACTTATCCAAAGGCTTTATAAACTCATCAAAGCTGAGTGGCTATCCACTGAAATCAAACATGTTTTAACTCTAAGGGATGAAGGATAGCAAAAATGGAAATGGACACCCACAACTGACAACTACACTTCCTTTTCTTAAAGAATTTAGTGATCTCCCATCAATAAACTCAACACCTCCCACAGATCATGCATTGCCCAACCCCCACCCCTGCCATTCTTCCCCCTGTTCCACTTCAAATGCATGCATCCCAAAAAAAGTCTCTAGTCAGCTTGAAAATATTTCCAGTAACTGGAAACCCTGGTTCATGTATCACTGCACCCACATATATAATGTATGTCTCGCACAAAGCATCATTCCACAGATTAGGAAAACTGTTCTAATTAAACCTCTCTGAAAGCAAACCAACTCCCAGGATGCCTTTCACTTTTGTCCAAAAGATAGTCTACTCCCAACTTTCCTTCTATATCCAGGGTTCGGTCTAAAAATCTCATCACTGATAGACACTTCAGAGTTAAAATTGTATCTGTCTAATCATAATTTTATCCCTATTACCAAAGGTGGACCACAAGGATCCATTCTTGTCCCCCTCCTATTTTTCATATTTATTAACACACTTCCTTGTATTTACTAATCAGATCACTCTCACAGCAACATACAATGCCAACTCCAGTCAGGCTTGCATGAGATCTACATATATATATATATATATATATATATATATATATATATATATATATATGATAGTGGAGATCCTGTTACAATGCAGGACCTATTTCAGGATGTTTTTCCTATTTTAGTTGGTATACTTATTTAGCAACACACACACACACACACACACACACACACACACACACACACACACACACACACACACACACAGATGAGTCATTAGTAACCCATATAACATGTCTTTTATTCTATGCATAATTACATTTGCTTATATGCTTTTTTGTAGATAAAAAACTTTGAGTAGTTCTAAAGAAAACTACAGCTGTTCTCAAAGATACAGAGCAATTTATTGAATCCTATACACATCCACTATCAACCTGCAACATGTGAAAGGCTATTATTTGTTAACTTTGGATGTCTGTACATTATTTACTATAATACCAAATGATAAAGGAATATAAGCAATAAGGTTATTCCTGACTTGTAATAGTAAATTTGATGCACGTTTGATTATGTTCATATATATGTTAATAGAAATTATTTTAGAAAACAATGTATTTATATGCAATGAGAACATTTATCTACAGATGTTAGGAGTAGCTATGGGCACTAGCTGTGCAAATAGCTATGCCAATATGGTGATGGCCTACTGGGAATATGAATTCGTAATAGGCCAACATTGGTTTTTCAAATATTTAAAATATTACAAGAAATTTGTTGGTGATGTTTTTTCTGCTTTGGAATGGCTTGCTATTCGAATTAAAGGACTTTATTTCATACTTGACTACACTTGACTACTATCCGCGGTGGTGCAGCGGTAGCGTTCTTGCCTCACAGCAAGAGGTTCTCCCATTCGATTCTCAGCTGAAGTGCAGGGAGTGCCTTCTGTGTGGAGTCTGCATGTCCTCCCCACGGTTGGATGGGCGTTCAAAAGACATGTGTAAATGGGTGTGCCTTCGTTGAAGGTTGGATGTCAAGCTGGCACCTCGGCATTCGTGAAAATCTACTACCAATCATTAGCGGACCGGAGTTCCACTGTGGCGACCCCTAACCGGGAAAAGCTGAAAGTCAAACAACAATTTCATACTTGACTACAAATTTTTATTTAAAATTTACACTGGAATATTCCATGGATAACATATTTTTTTTTATATGAGTGTTGAGATAGATGAACAAGGAGATCTATATACACTGATGTATAGAAAATAGTGTTATAAATATATTCTGTTACACAGAACAAGCATGCATCCCACTTATATCTATAGAAATATTCTTAAGGGACAGTTGTTACATACATCAAGACTTCATACAAGACAAAATGATTTTGAAACAAGTATTCAGAACATCCACCGAGACTTTATTAACAGAGCATTTAAAAAAATAGAAGTGAAAGACTGTGTCAAGCAAATCACTAAAGAAAGATCCACTAGAGGTTAACCATGCTATTCGCATGAACATGATAGGCGAGTAGTGAAGGAGACACAAGTTCAAACTAGGCAACCCAGTAGAATGTCAGTCACTAATTGTAGCAAAATAAATCAAGTTTGTGATATAATCAAGAGCGCTTCTGTTTTAGAAATGGCTTGCACTTAAAGAGATAGCTATGTTACAGTGCATATAAAAAAGTACAGGTTAATTCATATAGAATATGTCGATCATGTACAACGTGCCAATAAATTAACAGAAATAGCTATTTTATTCATCCAGTGAATGGAAAGAAAATTTAGCCCCATTTAAATGCTGACTGTCATAAGAATTTAGTATTCTTGGCATGCTGTCTACACTGCAATCAAGTTTTTGTCAGAAAAACAATTTTTTTATTTTATTTTATTTAACATTTGTTGACCGGGAAACAAGTTAGTATTCATGGCATGCTGTCTACACTGCAATCAAGTTTTTGTCAGGAAAAACAAATGTTATATTTAAACAGCAATATTTCAACATATTTATGATGTCAGGAACAAAAATCAACTGAATGCATTGACAAGACATATATCAGATTATCCAGGACATATCTTTAATTTTATGGTATTACAAGTAGTGTTTGAAAACAAAAGAGGCAGAGACCTAGTGAATGATACAGAAGTTAATGAAATGAGATGGACAGTTAAATTGCAGGTGCATAGGCTGCCAGGTTGAAATACAGTAGTTCCTTTAAAGCCGTCTTTGAAGAAAAATAAGTTTCATAGATAAGATGAGCATTCAAATAATGTGATTGGATACACTGTATTTTAGAAATTTGAGTTTGTAACATCTGAACTAGATCTAATGAAGGGTTTATCCCAAAAGCGCATTTTAATAAAGTTTAGATTTTAGCCATGGTGGTGGGTCTACATTTTATTCTGTTAATATTGCTTCAACTCCTTCCCTTTTTGTACCCAAAATGGTCAGTACCTAACTTATCACAAGGAGAGAAACTCCCAAAAATCCCCCTTCGTTCCTACTCATCATAATTCTTATCTTATTATTATTGCCATTATATGTTAACATCATAGCTGTACCATGATCCCTACCATTTTTTCAGCTTTATTCTCTTTCTTTGGGAAGCTCACCCTTTCTTAAGAAAGGGTCAGATTTCTCCTGCTTTCTGTTATTTACTTCCATTCTTACACAAATTAATAATCACTAAATCACTACGATATTCATGCTTTAAGAACATCGGTTTCAGTTTTTCAGCTTCCATCCCGCAAGTTCCTTCATTCAAAATCATGCATCACAATCTAATAAACTGCCTTTTAGCCAGATTTCTTTTTTGCCAACCAAGATAGGCATTAGAAAAATACAAGTAGCTATGATGCTTTTTATAAATGTTTGTTTCAAAAGCCTCTACGTCATTGTTCTTAATTGAAATAAAATCCAAGTAATTAACTTCCTTAAAATCATAACTTGTAATAAAATCTAAAAATTCTACCAATCAACTCATAAACTAAAAAAAATTCTTCTAATTTTTCATCATCTCCATTCCATAATTTAAGTACATCATCTAAAAAATCTAAAATAAGAACCAAAATATTTATAATACTTACTAGTAAACATATATTGGGTTTCCAAATACCACAGAATAATATTAGCAAAAAAGGGGATAACTGCCACCCCATAGCAACTTCCCTCTTTAGTTTGTAATAATCTCATTTAAAAAACACATTATTCTTTCATATAATTTAATGAATTAATGTTCCTGTGTTGAAGCTATGAACGCATCAGTCGTGCTTCTTGAAACCACTCTATTCCTAAATGATGCAAGATTACAAAAAAACAGATCTTTAGCATCAATGGTGAGGAAAAAAATGTCACCATTGTATGATATCTTTGATAATTCATATAAACCATACCAGGAGTGTGTTCCATCCTCCCCCCAAAAAAAAAGTTTAAAAAACTTATTCACAAACTTATCCAATCGTTCGGTCTTAGATCCTCCCAAGGCCACAGTAGGCCTTAATGAAGGAACCAGTAAGCTTTTGTGGATCTTAGGGAATACCAAGAATGTTTTTCCATCATAACATGGTATAACCCACAATTTTTTTTCAAATAAAATATATTCCCCAGGATTCAATAAAATCCATGTAGGCTCAGAGAAAAGCCTACACGGAATGCATGCATGTACATGGCCACAGTTCCTCCTTGGCAGCATGCAATACATATTAATTATGACGCACTGCTGAGTGAGATCACAGTAACATGGATATGGAATCAGTGCACGCAACACTGTAGAGGCTGTCCCGTACCTGTGGAGTGACCAGAAATCTTCTGGACAGCTGTTAAGTGCAGCACAATACCTTTCGGCCCATTAACCTGGATGGAAAGTTGAATAACAGATATTACTTTATGAAACTGCAATTTATTTATTTATTTTACATTTATGCACTCTATTGCGTGGTGCAGCAGACTGCTTAGTGATACTGAGCTGCTCTTTTACATATATATATATATATATATATATATATATATATATATATATATATATATATATATATACTATATATATATATATATATATATATATATATATATATATATATATATATATATATATATATATATATATATATATATATATATATATATATATGGGTTCACTTTACAACATCGAAATACTGAAATGTCGAATTTCAGTATCTCAAAGCTATAAAGTCAAATGTTTGAAATAGCGAACGTTCATAATCGAGAATTTCACATATGTCGAATATATGTCGAATTCACGGTTATGAAGTTGCTCTACGTAATGTCTGGGTTTGTGTTTTGGTTGTGCGCTGTGCTGTGTGTCGATGTAGGTGCTATGTCAGGTAAGTGAGTGTTTTGTAAGGGTTTTGAGTGGGAGTTAGAGTGTGTGTGAGGGATTGGAGAATGTGCGTGTGAGTGAGCTTTTGTGTTGTGTTTGTGCGATCTCGGAGTTAGTATATATAAGTAGGGGGGGTGTGGGGGGTGCAGCCCCCCACATGGGGGGTGCAGGTGGGCTTGCCCCCTGCTTATGTGTGTGTGAGTTGTGTATGTGTGTTGTTTTTTTGTTTATGTTGTGATGTGGTTGTTGTGTTGTATGTTTAGTGTAGTGTGTGCGGTGTTTTCAGTTATGTGGTTTTGCAGTTTTTGTTTGTCGGTGTTTTGTTGATTCAGTTTTATAGTCTCGAGATACTGAAATTCGATATTTCAGCATTTCAAGGTTATAAAGTGAATCTATATATATATATATATATATATATATATATATATATATATATATATATATATATATATATATATATATATATATATATATATATATATATATATATATATATATATATATATATATATATATATATTAAAGTGCAGCTCAGTATCACTAAACAATGTGCCACACCACACAAATAATGGGTCTATATTAGCAAATCCAAACATCACTTACCTGAACACCTAATGATCGACACATAATCATCGAACAACAATAACTGTGAATGGCAACGTAAGCACATTTTTTTCCCAGGGGAAAAAAATCTCTTGGTCATAATTGGGAACTTGCCCTTTTCTCCACTGTAGAGAAATTTTGGAGTTGGTATATTTATTTGGGAGTGGGGGCAAAGCCCTCCACATCAGGGGGTGTGGGGGGCAAAGCTCCTCACTTTCTTAGGGTTTGACAGTGTGTTTGGGTTTTGGCTGGCCAAGCGATTTTTTTTCCCTGGGAAAATATTTGCTTATGTGGGCATCCACAGTTGTTGTAGTTCAATGAGTATGTGTAGATCATTAGGTGTTCAGGTAAGTGACATTTCAATTTGCTAATATAGACCCATATATTCTAAAAATAGAAATGGATGTGTTCAATTGTTGTAGTCCTGTGGTGCTTAGCAACACGCAAACCCATGCAGGGAAGCTGTGTTATACTTACAGGCACCTTTGTAGTATATGTGAAGATATACGAGTTTGCTTCACTATCCCAGTGGTTAAATAGGTTGAGTCATGACCTACCATGTTATTAGTAGGTTCTGGGTTTGAGTCCTGAGCAGTCATACTTTTTACTTATATTCTTGTGAAAATGTGTCAGATGACTGAAAAATTGGTTTAGTTTAAAATTAAAAAAAAATGTTAAATTTAGAAAACCTGCACAATGCTAAGCAGTGCTTGAACATGGTCAATGGTCTAATCTCATTTGCACATTATTAGGCTTCATTTACACATGATTTGTGTGACATTGTGCAATGCTAAACAGTGTGACACTTTTTTGAAAGTTACAGCATGATATGCAAAGATGGGAATGCAGCCTATTTAAAGGCCAATAGGTGAGAATTTCACATCATTCTTTGGAGTCTTAACTTGGCTGTGGATATGCCTGGTGCCTGGTGCTGTTGCAGAAGGAGTGTGCTTTTTGCACAAAAGTGGGGAATGCAGGAGTCCAGAGTTTTTGTTAGACTCCTGGTTAAGAATTATGAACCCCAACTACTACAGGGTGACTACCAGGGCACAGCATATAACTCTGAGGCCTGGGATTATTTGACCATTGAACTAGCCAGTGTTACTGGTATCCCCGGCACTAGTGAGCAGTATCATCACCACTACAATGACCTGAGGGGTAGGAAGAGGGGATCTTTGGACATCTGGGCCCAAGAGCCTAGGACTGGGCACAGCCCACAGATATATGTTTGCCAGTAATTTAGAAATATACAAGCTGAATCTGTTCAAAAGTGGTATGCATAATGGTTTGCTTCTTTTACCAGAGCTGCAGAAGAGAAAACTCGCAATGTCCAGTCCTATGCAGGGTGCCTGGCCAGGATGAGGCAATCGTGTGGTAAGTAGGAAAACATTAAAGTATTAACAATGCATGATGTAATTATACAATTAAGTAATTACAGAGTTTGCAGTCTTAACAGTCAGATATAACATACCTGGGACATCTTACATCTTTATTAATGTGCCAATGCCTATCTGAAATGGTAAAGCAAGTTAAAGGAAACAAGCATGCAGTACTGTGTAGCACAGCTTCCAAACATCAGTTAATGTTAGGGTCTACCCAGATTAAGAGTCACTGTTCTGGTCTGCTCACTGTCTGAAATATGCTGTAGGTTGCACTCAGTAAATGAACGGGGTATATGGGTTAGTTAACAGAAGTCCTAGATAGCTATCTATGATCTACATGCCAGAGTTGAAGCAACATTAATCAATACATTTTAAAAGGTAATGGTGCTTTGATAAGTAATGTTTTCAAATAAAGTGTTCAGTATTCCTGTACTCACTGCATGTGTGTTCTAATATGACACCAGTCAAGTGTAACTGAATAAAAAATCTGATCTATAATAGGATGAAGAAAATCATGGCAAAAATTAGGAGGTGCAGCACCCAGAAGAATAAAAGGGGTCTATATCAGAACAATGAAAACGCATATGTGTGACTACATAAAAGTCAACACATAAAATGCAAAACCTGTAAACAGTGAATGGCCACATAATGGAATTTTTTCCTAGTGAAAAAATTCACATGGCCATTCGGAAAAAAATAAAAATTAAAAGCCATTATCAGGTAGGGGGGCTTCACCCCCCACATCCCACAATATGCGGGGCTGTGCCCCCCACACTCCCCCTAACTAAATATACCAACTCTGAGATCGCACTATAGTGAAGGAAAGGGCAACTCTTTGTGGTTGGCCAACTACCTCCTTGCCCTGTGACATTTTCATTGAATCTCTTAAATGCGGTTTGATGAATATGTGTCGTTCTTTACGTGTTCGCTCAAAAGCAGTTTCATTCTTTTAATATAGACCCAAATAAAAGCACTAAATAAAGTCTACCAAAGCCAAATTTGAGGTAAGTTTGCCTCCTAGGCCAAGGACAACCACAAAGCATTCTTTAGCTATGTCCACAACCTCAAATGCAATACACAATTGTGTGCAGAGCTCATTGTAAATGGAACCACCTATACTGAGCCAGAAGATAAAGAAAACCTCCTGGCTGATAAATTCACCTCCAACTTTACTTCTCTCTCTCCCCCAACATTCCCTTAGGAAATATAATGAAATATAACTCCTCCTACTATTACTAGGGAATAGGTCCTTAATGATCTCTCTAAGACCAAGAACACTGCATCAATGGGTCCACACAGTATCCTAGGATGCTTTCTAAATAGCATGAAACATGACCTATTAGGGCCTCTGGAATTACTATTTAAGTGTAGCCTCCAAACAGGCTTCGTGCCTCATGACTGTAGAAAGGCAACAGTCATCCCTCTGAACAAAGGTGGGCCATCTACAGACCCTTGAAACTACAGACCCATAAGTCTTACTAGTCATATATGTAAAGCCACGGAAAGACTTATCATGGAGATGATCAACAGAAGCAATGGATGAGGGCAAAATCGTTCACATTGCCTAGCTTGACCTGGCCAAGGCATTTGACACAATATTCCACTCGGGCATTGTTGACAAACTCAAGAGGTTAGGTACAAACCCGTATGTCACCCGGTGGATAGCCAACTGTCTCACAGACAGGACCCCGGAAGTTAGAACTGGGGATCCACCACTATAAAGAGGCCAGTCACAAGTGGAGTTCCTCAGGGATATGTCCTTGGACCACTCCTTTTTGGCATTTACTTCTCAGAAGTCAAGGCTAATGTCAGTGGTCTCTGGCTAACTAAATTTGCAGATGATTGCAAATTAGAAGCTGTCACTGAATCTCACACTGTTGCAAATGTTCGCCAGGAAGGACTGACACAGACAAATAATTGGTGACAGAGCCATGAAGTAAAACTAAATGCCAAGAAATACATAATAGTATAATTTTGGAAGTCATCCATCCCTGGTAACCATCATATTGACAACACATCCCTTAGAGTTGACTCAATAGTCAGGGACTTAGGGACACACATTGATAGTAATCTAGCCTTTGATCATCATGTGTCTACAGTGGTGAGGAAATCATTCTATGCTGAGCAACTTATAAACAAAGGTATGGCATCTAGTTCCAAGGAAGTAATTATTCCACTATATTTGGCATTCATCAGACCTATCATTGAGTAATATGCACCCTTTGGTATGTACCTAACCAGGCATATCCAACAACTGGAGTGTCCACAGAGGTTCCTCACTAAAAGAATACAGGGCATAAGTAATATGTCCTATGCAATCCACCTCAAGGCCCTATCCATGTATTCTGTCTCCTATAGGCTTTTGAGGGGAGATCTATGCCTGGCATATAGGGCATTGTCAGACCCCACTCTGATGGACCTCCTGCATATCCACAAAACAAACAGTACCAGAATTACCCATTCTAAAGACATAAACCTTGCCTGTGATATAAATAGGACCTGCTGGAAATATAAGTATGTATTCCAGAGACTACCCCATCTATGGAACAGTGTCCCCATCCATGTAAAGCAGAGTTCCTCCCTAAACCAATTCAAGTGCAATTTGGACAATTGGAATGGAAACCAGAAATTCATCCCCGGTTTGGCACCAATGTCTCTAATGCAAAGGGTAACCTGTAACTAGTTCATATCCCAGGCCCATGCTTACACTTTTCAAGGGTATCAGAACTTGTCAGAGATTTGGGATGCATGCCTAGGCTTAAAAAGATCCCTGTGGTCATTAGCCTAGTAAACACCTATGAACCTACAGTATGAACCTATGAATGCAGCAACAAATATCAGACATAAATTTTGTGAAATACCCAGAGTAAGATTCAAGCCTGTCTTCTGCTCATTTTTTTCTGAAATAATGCTGTATATTCCACTCAGTAAATGAACATGGTGTGTGGGTAAGTTAACTGAAGTCCTGGACCACTATCCAAGTTGACAACATGAGGTACTGTTAGGACTATGTCATAGTTTCTGATGGTATGTATGACTTGAGACATATCTCTCTGGACAGTATGCTGAGACATGACTGGTTTGATAGACTATGTCTCTCAGGCAGGTATGGCCTTGGCCTTGAGATGCATTTTACCATCGTCTAGGATGATGGCTCAATACAAACAGAAAACGATTGATGTCAATAATTGCAGCAGTATATGGTATCCGTGTAAGGGAATCCACTATCTATAAGCCAGGGATTACCTGCTCAACAGGCTTCAATGCTTTGCCAGAGATGGTCTTCAAATATCACCCCCGGGATTCTGGCTACTGGCCAAGGCTGTTGACACACCCATAGTGCATCTTTTAGTCAGTATTTCAAGGAAAAACTATCCAATGAGAAAACACCATCTACAAACAACATCATGGTTATACTTTTAAACACTAGGAATGTCACCACTAAACTCCACTCAGTGGAAGCTGTTCTCACCTTGGAAGATGCAGACATTTGGGCAGTCACAGACCCCTGAGTCAAGGCTGTGGAGAGGTTATGCTGCTAAACACTAGGAATGTCACCACTAAACTCCACTCAGTGGAAGCTGTTCTCACGTTGGAAGATGCAGACATTTGTGCAGTCACAGACACCTGGGTCAAGGCTGTGGAGAGGTTATGCTGCTAAACACTAGGAATGTCACCACTAAACTCCACTCAGTGGAAGCTGTTCTCACCACAGCCATACCAGGCTACACCTACTTCCACACTTTCAGACCTCAAACTTAAAGCTTGCAAAATAATGGAGGTGGTAATATCCATATTCATTAAGGATAAATACATGTCCAGATTGGTTAGACAGTATGATTCCCTGGAGAAACTGCAGCTGCTATTGACTGTTTGTAGGGCACCTACTTAAGCCATTGCTAACTGCAGTAGCAACTCCATGAATCAGGACACCCACTGTGCTTAAATGGATCTACTTGACTCTATCAAGATAAATCAAAACAAGATGGTTTTGGCTGACTTTAAATACCCACCAAATGGGTAGATTTCTTATGCTTAAACTCACTTGTCAGAGGTTAGTTGACTTCCTTAACTACAATGCCCTGGACTAGTGGGTTGATATCCACAGAAGGGGAGACAACTTATTGTATCAGGTGCTTACCAGTATGGGTGACCACTGAAGAACCTCCACTGTGAGGTCTTCCCTGGTGAGATCTGACCACAAATTGGTCACATTCAAAGTAAGTATCACATCTGACACTCCCCCCCTTGCAACATATAAAGTAATGAAGTTCATAAAAGCAGATTATATCCTCCTATGTGATGGCATAAATAGCTTGATTGCACAACCCCACCAAGCTCTACACCAATGCTTCATGCAAGCATTGACTCACCTGTACCTGACAGAGGCAAAACAAGCTCATCATGGCACAGTAAACCTACCAAGTGGACAACTGCCTTTAGCAGGCTTTACAATAATAGGTAGACATTGGTGTCTCACATTTGGGGGGAGGGGGACCCCTAAAATGGTATCACTGTGTACTCAGCTTAAACAAGCAAATAAGTGTTTTTGTGAAGTCCTGCAAAATAAAGTATGGGACAAAATTAGCCTCTTCTCCAAAGTACAAGCACAAGGCATTGTGTAGTTACATGTGTAACATAAAAGGAAAGGCCCACATTGTTGCCAAATTCTTACACAATGATACCACATATAATGAGCCTGTAGACATAGCTAACATGTTGGCTGACAGGTTCTGTGACAACTGCACTCCCCTTCCCCATGCATGTACACCATGACATCCCTACAACCTGTCCCATACCTTATATTTCTAAAGAGAAGGTACTAAATGGCCTCTCTAAGGTCACTATCACAGCATCTACTGCACCTGCTAACATCCTAGGCTGCATCCTACATGGTATCTGACATGGATTACCAACACCATTGAAAACTCTTTGCAATCATAGTGAACCACTGGCTGCATCCCAACTGACTGAAAATCAGCCACTGTTATCCCCTTGCGCAAAGATGGTGCATCCACTGACCATGGGAACTATACACCAATTAGCCTGACTAGCCATATCTGTAAGGCCATGGGGAAAATCATGATGGACCATATCAACAAGAATATAGGTAATCTAAAAACACTTGACCCTACACTGTTTGGATCTGTGAAAATGAGATCATGCCGGTTAAACCTGGTGGACATCTATGAGGCAGTCACCAATGACCTGGATGAGGGGCCATCTATGCATACAACCACCTGGACATAGCCAAGTAGCTTTGACAGTATTTACCACTCAGGCTTCATTGACAAACCCACCCAGCTAGCCATCAACAGTAATATCATTAGAGACGTCACAAACTGGCTCACTGATGGCACTCATATGGTCAGAATAGGGGTATCCACCTCCAATAGCAGAGCTGTAATCAGTGGTGTTCCACAGGGTTCAGTCCTGGGTTCTCTAAGGTTTGGAATCCATTTATCCAGTGTACATACATAAAGTGGATGTCTGTGGCTGATAGGTTTGCTGTTTCCTGCAAACTGGGAGCAGTCATAGATTCTCCAAATTATGTCAGCATCCCACAAGAGGGTCATACATGACAAAATGATTGTTGACACAATCATGGCATTATACTCCATGAAAATATATGTAGTATCATTCATTTTGGTACCAGCAATGTTCCTGCTAAGTAGCACATCAATAGCAACACCTTAAGTACATACTCAAGGGTGAGATGCCTGGGCACACAGACCTGGTCACACAGGTTTACACCTACCTTACCTTAGATCAGCATGTCTCCACATTGGTAAGAAGAGCTTATATCTTGCTCATGTCATAACTGAGGGCACTGTCACCTGAATATAAAGTAGTTATAACTTCAATGACTTTCCCTCATCAGGCTAATATGTGAGTGCAATGGCCATTTTGTTATGTATGTTTCCAAGCACCAGTGCCAATAACAGAGACCACAAATGTTCCTTAGAAGAGAAATTCAAGTCTTCAGCATCTGATCTATAGGGACCATCTGAAATCACTGTAACTTTAGTCTGTGTCATACAGACTACTCAGAGATGATTTGCATACAAGGCATTATGTGACCCTGCTTTATTGGTAATGCTGCATATATGTAAGTCAAATAGTACATGGATTACTCACTGTAAGGCCGTTAACCTGGTATTTGACATCAATAAAACATGCTGGAGGGAGAGATATGTCTATCAGGGTTTAGCAAATCTTTGAAACAGAGTCCCACTTAATGTCAAACAATTGGATGGGTGGCCATAAGTTCACCATAGGGGTTCTGCCTGTGTCCCTCTTGGACAGTGGCAATATATGCTGATCGTTTAAATAAGGGTAAGAACTTGTCTAAGATTGTAAGGCCCCTAGAGCCATTAGTCTAGTAAATTCCAATGTTCCTATGATCCTGACATACCCAGATTGTGGTGATTAAAGCTACACTATGACACTTATATAATGCTGCTCTGACTGACATCCACAAACCAGCTTGGCTACAGTGAGAATAGAACCACTATGAATTAATGTTTACAGAACACTGCACAGCACACACACACACTCCAAGTTGGCTGACAATGAGATGAGAAGCCCTACCAATCTAGTCTTACACACTACAGGTCACAGTAAGCAATGCACATGCCACAGCTCAAGTCTGACATTAACATGTCTTTAGGTACTCTTATGCTAGATGAAATAAGCAGCCCTTGTGAAGAACAGGGCCTGCCTCACCTGCTATGACCAAAATAGTGCAAAATCTTTATTCTTTCTATGTCAGTGTGGTAATCAAATTTGTTTTGTAGAGAAATGCACATCAATGCAACATGTGAAGTGGGTTGGAATGAGATTAGAACCCTTGTCTATTTAGTCTTACACACTGCAGAGCACAGTACTTAACGCACACACCACAGCTTAGGTCTAACATTAAGATGGCTGCTGATAGTCTTAAAGTCAATGACATCTGCAGGCCTTGTGTAAGACAAGAGTTTGGTGGGCTGCATCAACTATAAGGGCCAAAAAGTGCATCTTTATTGCAGTTTGGAAATCAGGGATTTACATTTGTTTGCTAGAGGGATGCACACACACACACACACACGCACACACACACACACACACACACACACACACACACACACACACACACACACACACACACACACAAACAGACACGCAAACACAGCAAGTGGACTGGAGTGAGACTATAACTCCTACCGATCTAGTTTTACACACCACAAATCACAGTACTCAATCCACATGCCACAGATTAGGTCTACTTTGTAAATGACTGCAAGTGAACTACTTGTAGACAACATACACAAGGCCTGTGTTGAATAGCTTGTGTGGCCTGCAGAGTGACATTGCTTCTTACCATCATCTGAATCTAGTAGCCTAGCAGTCAGACAATTGTTTTTTTATCCTAGCTATCTGGCCACATTAGCTGATTCAGCCATATGTGTCTGTTTGCATTTGGATGGGCAAGCCTATGCAAATAACAATTTGCCCTGTCAATGCTTGAGTATACAACATTATACATTACACAACTTGTTTACTTATTGGTGTATGTGTGATGACATCCAGCAGGCACATAGGGCTGTACATGATGGCATTATATACTGATGAGCCCTCACTTTTGGTCCTTTGTCCAACATCATATACGTGTCATAGTGCAGCTTTAATCACCACAATCTGGGTATGTCAGGCAATACAGACATACAGACAAATATATACACACACACACACACATATATATATATATATATATATATATATATATATATATATATATATATATATATGTAAACAGGGATATATTGTGTGTGTCTGATATATATATATATATATATGTTATCTAGCTGTATGGAGAGACAGAAATGTATGTGTGTATGATTATATCTATATCTATCTATCTATAGTATATATATATATATATATATATATATATATATAGAGAGAGAGAGAGAGAGAGACAGCTATTGGTATCTATAGACATAATATATTATAAAAAAGTCATTGTGTGAGGAGCAACAGATTTGCACTTGGATAAGTGTATGAGTATGCCCAGTGGGAGTTTAGGCTACTTATAAGCTGATTCGAGCCCACACCTAGCTGTACTCAACTCCAGGATTTTGTTTATTACACAATATGATATATGTCCCTGTTTCTGCACTGCTGCACTTCACCCGCATTGGCTAAGATATTCTAAAGTTGTCTTATGTAATTAATATGTGACTAGTTAAATAGTACACCACAAACAGACTGACAATCTGTAGAACAGAAATTATTGATACGTCATATCCAAAAAAAGTGGACACTTCTAGATTAGAACCATGAACATCACCACAAAAGGTGACTGCCTTAGTCCTTTAAGCCACACCATTTATGATCAGTTTCTATTGTACTGTCCTGAGACTGAGTGAAATCTTCATATACCATTGATGAGTTACCATTACAGCAGTTAAAAGCGAACACTGCTGTGTTGGGGGGGGGGGGGCAACACCACATGTTTTGCTGGGATCCAAGATAATGTGACTATCATTTAACTCCACTGACTAACATCTTCCTTCAATTATGTACCAGTAATGTGTTGCAGTAAGACTACATGAATATTCCATGCATGAGGCCTACTGACTAGAAATAGAAATGTGTTAGTGGAATGGATATCTGTAGTCCCATGTAGATGTCATTTATGTCCAACTAGCTCACTATAGTTACTTGCATAATGTACCAGGTCCATATATACACTAACATATCATAGTAATCCAGTAGACTACTGTGTAGGTTACTGAATACCCTGCAAATTTAGCAGTTGACACAACTGTAGTTCAGGGCTGACTCTGTCTGATGCAAGCAGTACACAGCCAATACATGGATAGGTACAGGATGTTTGAGTTGCCTGGTATCAATTTTAATAACTGCATGTAAGTAGGAGTAAGGTGTTAGTCCCTAGGTCCCTAGGTTGTCAACGAATCTGCTATGCTTTGTCTTTTAGCCAAAGCCAGGGCATACAGAGCATGCCTACGTCTACCTACAGGGACATCAGCAGGGGGTTCCTCCTCCAAGTTCTCCTGTGAATGTGGCTGTGGTGACCTAGGCACTGGTGGGAGGCTGTGTATTCCTTCACTTTACTGATCCTGCTGCAGCTGTTTCTGCAGGATCAGATTGTGTAGCATAGCACATACTGTGAATATCTGTGCACATGTGGCTGGAGTATACTGCAGGGCTCCCCCAAACATATTGAGGCACCAGAACCATGACTTCAGATGCTCAAACACATGCTCTATGATGTTCTTAGATTGTGTGAGTGCCTCATTTTGATGTTCTTCCATGGGTTTGTGTGCATTTCTTATGGATGTCATCATCCACAGTTGCAGGGTGTAGCCAGCATCCCCCAGTAAATGGCCCTGTGGGAAATCTCCGAACAAGCATCTGGTACAGATGTGATGTGTGCCAGATATGGGAGTCGTGATAACTACCAGAGTTGCCAGCACACACAATTAGTATAATTCCCTGGGCATTGCATATGACCTGGTAGTTGATGGAGTGGTAACCCTTGCAGTTAACACAGATTCTACCCTGCTCACCAGATGGAGCTTTGATGTGTACATGTGTGCAGTCAATGGCACCCAGTACTTCAGGGTAGCATACTACATGGTAGCAGTGTCACATATTGCTGGCCTCACCTCAGGCCTAAAGGAAAAAGATATGTGCTCACTACCATGTGGAAGCATAGCATCCAGGAATTGGTAGAATATCCTGAATGCAGATGACTGTGACACCCCCTCATTTTCCCTTTTGGTCTTTTGAAAAGTAATGTAGCTAGTATCCTAAGGGCTGTACATATCTTTGTTGCCACTGGGATGGGTTCTGCTCTGTTAGCTCTGAGTCTGTGTTGAGGGTGGCAGAGCTCACTGAGTTTCTGTACTATATTCCTGTCCACCCTGTATCACTCTACAATCTCCAGCTCATGTAGTTCCTGGAAGGTTACCCTGGGCCTGAACACTCTTCTCCTTCTTGGCCTAAGCCTATTGTCAACAGCACCAGCAGCATTGGCTTCAGCATCTAGTACATGCAGATGTAGCAGACCTGCAGCAGCCCCTAGCATTATCCCAGTTAAAATTCCCAAGTCTCTTCTCCAATGGCCCAGAGTATACAGGGAAAATCAGAATGTAGGCAGTATGCATAATTTCTGCAGTTCTGTTTTAGGTCCACCTTGTGGGATAGGCTAATTATGATGCAGTGTGCCTGCCCAGGATATAACTGACATTATTTAAAGGCCCTACTTTAGTGTGTGACATGGCTCTATGCACCACAGCACACAGCATAACTTATCCAAAAGTCAAAATTTTTATTGAAGCTATCCAGTTTTAATTGATTGCTGCCTACATCATCACTGTCATGTGTGTAGTCTGTCCGTGCTAAACACGCTAAGCTATGTGGAGCACCACTCAAACACATGCACTGGAACAAAAAAATCCTAAAATAATAAGACCCCTCCCCCAATATCATCCACATCCTCTCGGAATAAGGACATCGTGTAGGGGCTTACAATGTGTGGATATGCAGACACAGTTGCTCCTTTTAGCAAATCAGGAAATCTACCTCAGTTGCATGCATATCTATGCTGACAGCCTAGTTACTACACAGTTCATAGCTGTGTGAGCTTGGTAACCGCACTTATGCACCATTTTACAGACCCAACACAAGGTCCTACAGTATATTTGCAAAACCCATATTAGAAATGTTATTATTTTTTTTATTTCTCTTAAGCATGTTTCCAAAAGGTGGCACAAAGCACAAATGTGCCAACATTATTAAAACAAAAGTATTATTAATTTTACATATTCTCTTCCTTTTTCAGACATCCATGTAGACTCCTGTAAGTGGAAAAATTCCATGTACGTTACAGACACTGACACGGAGTCTACATGGACGCCTTTTTGCTTGTTGAATCTCTCCACCTGGGTCTTAGCATAAGATTCAACTGCTTAGGATGTAATTTGCATTCCACTGAACTTTCTCTGTTTGAGTGACTATTATTGAATCTAACATTGTTTCCACTCATGTAAGCATCATGCCACGAAGCGTACACCAAAAAAAATTGTGTAAGCTTTACTGAATTCCCTCTATTAACTTCATTTCTAGAACTTAATTCAAATAAGTATTGTCATACAATAACTTCTACATTTTTGTACTATAATCAATAGCATTCATCATTACAACCCCTGCCACTTTGTCTGACTTCATTATCTTAATTGTGTTAACATGTACCATATTATCCAATACTTTTTGTGACTATAGTCAAATTATAGCACGTATTCCTTAGTCCTTCCTTCCTGTTGTCATACATATCTTTCACACATCTTTTCAAAAGGAATACTGATGACAACAGGAGTGGGTTGTAAGTACTTGATCTCTTTACTAATTCATCCTATCTTTTCATTCAGATATATTAATTTAAGATTCAATTTCCTTGAAAATATTTTAAATTCAAACTTGTATCTACCAGGTTAAAATTAGTTGATAGTACAAAAGTCATTCCTTTTTTAAAATCTCAGAATAGGTAATAGTCAACTGAACACTACTAGGGTTGTAAACTTTAAAATCTTCAAGCTCTTGAACAATGTGTCAGCCATTCTAAACCATACACATTTTCCTTCCCCTCCCCCAGTAATAACCCCCCCTTCTCCAAATGTTGATTGCCCCTCCTCCTTTCCTCTCATTTCCCTGTTCTGTAAATGAGGAGACATGAGTGGTAATGGTAGTAACTTCTGCACTACTAGTGGAAATAAAACTGATAGGATAATTCTGGTAGTTACTGATACAGTCATTCTCCAGAACATCTTCATCTCTTTCCTTGTAATTTTGCTTACTCGCTTCATTACTCTCTGCTTTCCTTTTTTCTATCTCCCAACCACTCTATTCTGGGAGAAGGGGGAAGCTGTCTTATTGTCATGAACTAATGTATCATGACAAAACCTTTTCTCTTTTCTTTCTATGATTGGATCACAACGCATACCTACTTTTTAAATAAATAATAAATAAATAAATTAGTACTAAGCTAACTGCCCTTGCGAGAGCCATTAAGCCTAAGTTATATCCCTCAGTGAGACTCAAGCCCTGCACCTTGTGTTTGTAAGGCAAACACCTTAACTATTAAGCCACCCTCCCATTTTGATATTGCTTCTCATATGACATAAACAATAAATCATTTAAATCGTTTACTATTTCATTCATCATTTTTTCAACTTCCAATTATCATTAATAAAGAGTCTCACAAGTTCTAACAAAGTCTTAGCAAACAACAGTTCATGATGAAGCACAGACCCTAGTTCAATTCCATTTGGGTATTTCCATACCCTCAGCCCTTTAGGAACTCTTCTGATCAGAAGACATGCCTCAGAAAATATATTGTCCATTTTCATACCTCTGTGTTGTAATAAATCTTTTCAAATTTCTTTATTTTGTCATTCAAATACAATAGCACTTCATTAGTCTTTGTACTAGTGATCTTAAAAGAAAGCGACTTCTGAAGCCAAGCTGAAAAAAAACATTGAGGTGCTTGTTTTATCTTGTCCATTACCATTTCTATCCCCTCTTATTTCACAAAATTCAACTGCATTGGAATAATGTCCATTCCTTTTTCCTCCATTATTTGGAACTCGATTGCCAGCATTCTCCATTGAAATACAGCAGGAAGTTATCCCACTACAAGTCAGTTCATGGTTCCCCTCCCCCAAGAGAACTCAACATTTTTTTTCTCATAACCTGGGTCAAAGGTTCAGTCAGCATGGATAGTTAATTTTTATTTATACTACTATTCTCACCCAGGTTCTTATCTAATCTGTTTTTTTTTTAATAAAGGTTTTGTGAAGAGTGAATAGCTTGATATTAGAAATTGTAAAATGCTAAGAGCTGCAATAAAAGAGCTAATAACAGGAGATGTTGATATTAGAAATATAGTAGAGAATGGATAAGGCAGACGGGGAAAAATTAGGTATGAATTTATATGTTGCAGAAGTTATGAGAGTAAACAGCCAAGGCTTTTCTAGATAAATATAATAGTGCAACCATAGGACTTAGATGACATAGCCTGTGTGTCTTCAGGCATTTGCACTTATATTGTTCAGTTAGGTATTGGCTGAACTGAAGCCTGAACTGTTTATAATCTCTGATTCAGTAATATCAGACCACATTAATTGCCACAATTTATGGGCAAGAACAGAGAAGCTGTGGTCTGTGGAATGAAGTTATAAAATTAGGACCATTAATAGACTGGCTTCTTAGGTTGTAATGTGGGTTGGGTGTAATGTGTATCACATTTAGGGATGATGGTGTGCCTTTGTGTAGGAGTTTGAAAAGAAAGGAGTGAAGGAGGAAGATGGCTTTATCGTGAATGGATGGCCAACTTGCCTTTTCCATGGTATTACAGTGATGTTTACACCAATGGAAGCTGGTGATGAAACCACATACTTTACTGGAAAGAGATTATGAGGTGGTAGTGTTTTTTTTTTTGTAAAGAAGTGGTGAATAGGGTTGATCATAGCAGGATACCTTTGCCTAAGGCTGCTCTAAAAGATTTTGAGAGAAAATGAAATATATTTTGGTTCCAGAATAGGAGATAGTTGACTTTGGATCTGGCTTTCTGGAGAATGTGGTCTTGGAAGTTGAAGGACTGATCAAGCCGAATGCCAAGGTATCTAAATTATGTGGTTAATTCGGTGATGTTGTGGAATAAGTCTTTTATTTGGGAATGCACAGCTAGCCTAGCAAGTATTTTTGAACTTATGAAACTGTAAGGGAGAATCTATTAAATTAGCTAATGATCAGATGGAATTTAGGTAGCCCTCTTACTTTGATGACTCATGTCACACAATGCAATATTCATTGGCAGTGTGTTAGTCATAGAAATTCTTGCACTGAGGTATCAGATACCAGTCAGATGCAAGTATAATGCTAGAACCCTACAGAGGAATTCCATTGTAAACAAACTATACAATAAAAGGAAGAAAATTCCTGTCCATACAAAAAAACTTTCAGTCTTTAAGAATAAACTAAATACCAAACCTCTAAAAGTGAATTAAAAAAAATAAACAAGTAACCTAGAAGCAAAATCAAGTCTTCTAAAGATGTGTATGTGCTGAAAATGGCCACCTTTGTTTATGTACATCCACAAGGATATTTTCATCTCTGTCAGAAACCTTAGAGGCAAGACTCAGCACTAATATATAGCTAACATAAAATAATAGGACCTACATTCCTAGAAGCCAACATATCAGTTGATACATTTAGATCTAATTTTGCACTATTATCATCCACCAACTTTCTCCTGTATATTAGCATGCCCACCCCCACCCCCACACTCAGATTACCTCAGTGGAAGTCTTGATGGCACTTTCCAATGCCAAAAACACTAGCTCCATAGGTCCAAATAATGTACCAGGCTACTTTCTTGTCAGCACTAAATACAGCCTTATAGACTTGCTTTTAAAGCTATTATGTTTCAGGGTCTTCACTGGATTCATTATGGAGGTGTGGAGAACTGCTGTGGTTATGTACCACCACAAGGGAAGACCCGACACCAACCATGATAGCTATAGACCTATACCCCTAACTAGACTTATCTGAAAAGTAATGTAGCCCATCATTATGGAACTTATTACCAAAAACATCCACAGCCTATAGTCCCTTGACCCAAACCAGTTTGGGTTCATTAAAGATAAATACTACCTCTTAAACCTAATGGAGTTCTTTGAACAAGTCGCCAGTGCATTTGATGCAGGAAAGTTGGCACACATTGCTTAACCTAGCAAAGGCCTCTGACACTATGTTATATACTAGCATTATTGACAGACAAATCTGTAGGATACCAGATTAGCTTGTCAATAATGCTAATCTGCTGGATAGCTAACTGCCTTACTGACAGAACCCAATTTGTTAGTCATATGCTTGCGGATGCTACTAAGACATCACTAACAAAAGCCTCCTAGAACTCATAAGAACATGCGTTAAAAAAATAAAACTCTAAATGCATCTGCTAAATACACCCCTTCATCAACATATCACAAACAACAAAGTACCTCAGAGGCTAACAATAAATCTACTTCTGTAAACATCCTAGTAATTTTGTGACTCTATTGTTAGACATACTGATTCCATGCTCATCAGGCCGAACATGGACATTGTTACAATCAGCCATCTCTTGGGAGCCAGGATTGCTGATATTTCAAGAGCCCTTAAAACTCTCTTCTCCAGTAATCGTAACTGAAATGATCATAGTATATGCTAGAGGGAATGATCTGTCATGAAAACCCATGAAAGATATGCAGAAAGACGTGTAGGTACTTGCTGTTCATGCTTCCATCAAGAATAAGACTCTGGTCTTGAGTGGTAGCATTCCCTCACCAAGAATGATTCCTTGATTCAAAGAAAAGGTAATTGGTTTCAACAACTGGACAAGTAAAAGGTGTCATTTCAGAGGGTCCAGTACATGTGTCATGGTAAAGATGACTGACATTCCTACTTGTTTTGTCAAAGATGGTCTAAACCTCTCATTCAGAGGCATACTAGTCAAAATCTTTGCTACCTCCATTGGGACATTTTATAGGCAAAGTCATCTAATGAACAACCTACCTGAACACAACTTAATTATAAAATTAGACAACATCAAAGCAGTCTTTCTCATCTGAGCCAAGTATCTGTTTGTGTAGTGATATGGTTCAAATGTAATGAGAACACCCCAGCTCTGCATATCACACCTTCAAGCTTATAAGTAATAGCAGTGGTGTCTCAATCTTCATCAAGGATTTCATCCCTTCCAAAGCAATACCCAATGACCTTTCCATTGAGCTCACTGAACCCCAGTTTACATAAGTAAGTCAGACAGGAACATAATACATTCCTGACATTCCTAGAAAATATCTCTATTAGAGATGGATTTCTAATTCTTGGTGACTTCAACTGCCCCTCCATAGACTGAAGTACTTATATTTCTTATGTCTGCTAGGCACAGTATTTCATAGATTGGGTAAATAAGAAATATCTGGATCAAAATGTCCATAACACCACTAGATATGGCAATTTCCTGGAAGTAGTTCTCACAAACTTAGCTCTGGCTTCCTCACTCTTTTTAAGTGTGATAATCAACTGGTCATCTTTACCCTCAGAACATTCTCTCCCCTAGTTAGCAACATCACTCTATTTAGATACTTCAAAAAAGATAACCTTTTACAACTGCATATTGAAATCAGAAAAATTCTCACATTACCCCCAAAATGTAACCAGGATATGCAGTCACAAGTGCCAAGGATATTTTTACTCTTTTAGATAAATGTGTTGATGGGATTGTCTCCCCAAGGACCAACTACAGAGGCAAGCTCAATAACAAACCTCCTTGATGGACAGCAGATATCAATACATTTTACAATAGAAGGCAGAAACTGATAAGAATACCTTGCAAGTCCAGAATGCTTCATCGCAATTAGAATATAAAATGTCTCGCCAAAAAAATGAAGATGGCTGTTAAGATCAGGAAAACCTCCCATGAACACAGGCTAGCTTCTAAGGCTAAGAATAATTATAAGTCCTTCATCAGCAAAGTTAAAAGACTAAGGAATAATTTACAACACTGCTAAGAACTTATCTATAATGGCACCTCCTATTCAAATCATAATGACATTGCCAACATATTGCTGACAATTAACAAATAAGCCACCCTACTCTTAAACTGAGGCACTGATGTAGGTTGGGAAAACAGTGATATACCTACAAACAAACACTGTCTAGTGAAGTAAGAAGCAGTAGATGAAAAAAGGAAGTCATCCAGCTGGGAAGCCAACACCTTGAAGGCAAGAAGACCAAGCCAACAGATCTGATAACATGCTTGTCGCAGGTTTTAGGTGAATCCATAGTGTGACAAACCACTAACCAGGCTGAGCAAGCTGTCTCTCAGGTGCCAGGATCTGTCATGTCACTAGACCCCTTCAGTCCAATTATCCATGGTACACATATGTATTACTTGTTACTGCAAATTTCTTCCCTGAAACTATCACTCCCACCCCAAACCTACATGAGCCACTTCCCCCTCACTTACTACCTTGGAGGACCATATCCTCAAAGTTATTTTCATGAATGGCTCCTGACAACATACTGGGCTGTCTTATAAACAATGTCAAGCAGGCCTTTGCTGAAAACATCCTTAACCCTTGCTTTCCTACAGTCCATTTTCCTGAACAATGGTGTGCCACAGTGGTGAAGGCCTTTCATAAAAGCGATCCCATCACTGATCCAAGCAACTAAAGACCCATTAGCCTATGACTGCAAGCTAGGAGCATTTATTGAATCCACAAATTACTTGGCCATCCTGCAGGATGGTGTGTCCCAAACAAAATAAGTGGTGCCAGAATCATGAAATAAAACAAAATACCCCAAATGCATTATCATATACGTTGTGACATCATTTATCCTGGGGAACTACCACATTGATAAAATGTTCCTAAGAGTTGTCCCAGTTTTTTGGGATTTGGGAGCTTATGTGGATATTGACCTAACTTTCAACCAACATGTGTCCACTGTCATAAGAAACTTGTTTTGTAATGCACAACTTAATAATAAAAAGGATTGTAACTTATGTAATCGTGCCCTTTATCTAGCCCTCATTAAGCTAGTCAATGAGTATAATGCCCATTTGGCATGTATTTGTCTAGGCACGTGCAACAACTGGAATGCCCACAGAGAGGGAAAGGATACAAGGCCTAAACAGTATGTCCTGCATGAACCCCTTCAAAGCCCTGTTACTAGACTCACTGTCCTACAGACAGCTACATGGTGACTTGTGTCTGGCTTATAAGGCATCCTCTGACCCAATACTGATGGGCCATACTGCATATCAGTAAGAAAAATTACATCAGAAACACTCTGTCCGAGGATATAAACCTCTTCTGCAACATCAACAGAATGGTTTGGTGGAATAGATACATCTCAAACAGGATACCACTGTTTTGGAATAGACTTCCCATCCTCGTGTAACAAAGCTCATCCCTGTCCATATTCAAGCACAACTTGGATCTATGGATGGGTAATAGCAAATTTACAGAAGAAGCTCCTAAATGGTTTATCCTATGCATGAGTTCCCTCAAATTATCTATGGTATGATAATTATTCTCACTAGGGATAATATATAATTATTGACAATGGGATGGGTAAGTCCAATCTAACAACTAATTTGATAGGTTAATTCAAGCACCAAAAGGAAAATGCTCTAGGCTTAAAATTGGCAACAAGGGCAGCTAACCTTGTACTTACCAATGAACCTATGAACTTGTTTTGTCTGCAAAACTAAAGTCATGAAATGCATCATCACTGACCTCATAAACAAGGACATTAAGAATTTAATTAGGCATAACCTACAATTTGGATTTGTTTAGGGCAGTTCATGCCCCCTTGTTCTTGTAAACTTCTATGAAAAGGTCACAGTGTTCACGCTGCCCACCCTGATCTAACAAAAATCATTTGATACTATACTACACAATCACAATAACTTTAAACATACATCTCTGTATGGTAAGAGCTAAAGGACAGAGTGCACATTATCAGGTTGGGTGGAGTCTCCTCAGTTAAGGAAAAAATAACCATTGGTGTTCCCAAAGGTCTATATTAGGCCTCCTTCTTTTTGGTATCTAGTTCTCTGATCTCAGTAAAGATAACAAGGGTTTTTGGTTGAATAATTTGGCAAATGAGTGCAAACTGAGTGTTGTTGTCAAATTAACAAATGATCAAAATTCCTTTCAAGTGGAACTATCATGCATTAGCACATGGTGCAATGAGACAGAGCTGAAACTGAATGCTAACAAATGCTATATCCTCTCCTTTGTAATATAACAGATTGTTACCACCTGTGGAATCAGTGACACTGCACTCTCCAATGAGTCTGTCATCATAAACCTGGGCACCTTGATAAATGGCTCCTTCTCCTTTGATCACCATGTAGCAACCATAGTCAGAAAGTCCTTCTATATATCACAAGTTACTGTTCCCATAATCTGCCCTGGTTAAACTCCTTATGGAATTATGATGTACCCTTTGGCTTGTATCTGACTAATCCTGTCAAAAAACTTGAAATACTGCAAAAGTTTCTAACAAAAAGAATCTAGGTCCTCAAAAATATCAACTATCAGGAAATGCTGGAATCATTCTCCCTGTTCTTAGTGTCATATAGACTCTCGAGGGGAAATGTGTGCCCTGCTTTCCATGCCTTACAGATCCCATTATCTGAGACCTCTTTTTTCAAGATATGTCAAATAGTACTGGCAGCACTGTAACAAGATACCTCAATCGACATCAGGGAATAAATAAACATAAATGGAGAGATAGGTTCATTATCCAGCACCTCCCTTTGCTCTTGAATAGACTAACCTTGCATGTCAAGCAATATGATTTCCTGCCAGCCTTCAAACATAGCATACACAATTGGATGGGTACCTTTAAATACAGTCCTGGACTAACAGCCTTCTTCCTCTTTGATTGGTAAAGCCTGAGTGTGGTTACTGGCAAGACACACATAGCCTCTGGTCAATATTCTTGTATTTCCTATGACACTTATAATTCCTATGAATGTAGTCATGTCACCAGTAACAGAAAATACTGAGTTTAGTGACAGCTAATGACTGGATACAACACTGTATCCCAACCTAGATGAGACACGGCTGATCTGGCTGTATATCTTCTAAATTCCTAAAGCTCACCTCCTATGTTACATGCACTGTGTGAGTACTGTCATCAGATTTTGTCTTCATCTTCTTAAGTGCCACCCATACCATTGTCCAGGAAATGTTTTTCATGGTTTCTTTGCCTCAACTTCAGCATCTGGAATAGTGTTGAATCTAGTTCACTGCAGGGTAACAAGGAGTACTTGCATGTGACCAACGTGCAGTGGTTATTGGTGCTATGGGCTATGTCATATGTGGTGTTGTGTGCTGCAATATGTGAGAGAGACAGCACTAGATAGTACTGTAAGAACTATGGAATATATGCAAATGATGCTTTAAGGGCAATTCAGTATTTCAGCTACATGGCATCTGGATGCCCACAGCTTTTTATTTTTAAGTCTTTATAAGTATAGCAATAAAGCCGAACAGCACTACCTATAAACATGCCATATTTTGGATTTTTTGTGACCTCACAAATAAAGAATAGGGGGGTTGCTTGCCTATACCTTAGAAACACAAGACTTAAAACTCAGCTAATGTCCATAAACATTAAGGAGCCTGCAAAATATCCCATACAACATCCATGCAAATGTTAAAAAGGTTACCCATACAATCCATTCAGTAAAATCTGCAAGAAAGACTGAGCCAAGCTAGCATCTTCATTGTGTAATACCTGAAACCTTTTCTAGTAGAGACCCATGGGATATATGCAAATGACCCCTTAAGGATATACCAGTGTTTCAACTACATAGCTTCTTACTGATCACACCCCCCCAACAACTTGTACCCAGGTTGGCTGTCCCCTTCATTCCACCTTATCTATGCTTCTGGCACTAAATTTGCTAAGTACATCAGATGGTGTAAAACACAATGGCCAGGTAAAGGTATTCCATTTTGACATCATAACCATTGCCTCCATGTTGTTCTTTCAAAGAAGTTGAGCAAATTTATTAGACAGGATCTACCACTGAAGAAACCCAGTTGCTGTAGGTTTGGCTTGATAAGATTTTTTATGTCATTCAGCCTAACTAGCCTGATCTCCAAGGCCATGGAACACATTATCATGGACCTTATAAACAAGGACTTTGGCAACCTCCAAACACTTGACCCCACACAGTTTTGTTTTGTCAAAGGGAGATCATACCTGTTAAACTTTGTCGATTTTTTCAAAACGGTCACCAAAGCCATGGACGGGGGGAAGAAGGTGCACTCTGCCTACCTTGACCTAGCCAAAGCCTTTAACACTATTCCCACTCTGGCATAATAGATAAACTCTCCCAGCTAGGCATTAACTCATATGTTACCAGATGGATAGCAAAATGGCTCACTGATAGAACCCACTTGGTCGAAATAGGGGAAGCAACCTCTAGTAGTAGACCTGTAATGAGTGGTTTACCCCAAGGATTCGTCTTGGGGTCTCTACTGTTTGGGATATACTTTTCTGAGGTGCAAGCCAAAACCAGTGCTTCGTGACTGACCAAGTTTGTAGATGACTGCAAGCTGGGCACTGTCTTAAATTCCTCTAGTGATGTGAATATCCTTCAAGAGGGCCTTACCCAAACTAATGACTGGTACCAGAGGCATGGTCTCAAACTGAATGCCAATAAATGCATCATTATCCCCTTTGGGGAAAATGGCATCCCCACTAATTATCACATTAATAACAATGTACTGAGCATACAATCATTCGTGAGGGACTTGGGCACCCAGGTTGATAGCAACCTGACTTTTCACCACCACATTGCCTTGGCTGTAAGGAAGGCTTTCTACATGGCCCAACTCATAAATAAGAATATTTGAAACAGGAACAAGGAGGTCATAACATCCATGTGCTCCTTTCTTATCAGACCCATTATCGAGTGCAATGCCCCCTTCAGCATGTACCTTGCCAAGCACATGCAGCAGCTGGAGAGACACAGAGGTTCCTGACCAGGAAAATCCAGGGTCTCAAACACCTATCCTATACATATAGGCTAAAAGCCCTGTCCCTCTACTCAGTCTCATACAGACTGCTCAGAGGTGACCTGTGTCTGGCATACAAGGGCATCTCAGACCCAACCTTGATGGAGTTGTTGCATATCCATAAGTCAAACTCCCCTTGTGCAACCCGCAAGCTGGTCTGTAACATTAATAGAACTTCTTGGCGGGATAATTTTGTGTCCCAAAGACTCCCCCATCTGTGGAATAGACTCCCTCTCCATGGCAAGCAGAGTACCTATCTAGCCCTCTTTAAGAGGAATCTGAACAACAGGATAGGAAACAGAAAATACACCCCCGGGATCCCACCTGTGTCCCTGCTGGACAGGGGAAACAGGTACTGACTTTGAGAGAACAAGGGCAAAATTGTTGGCTAAGCTTATAAAGGCCTCCAGGCCAATAGCCTAGTATCATCCTATGAACCTTTGAACCTATGTTTTTTAAACCCATTTATTAAATTATCACTTAAGAAATAGACAAACATACATTAATAGAAAAAAACAACCAATAGTAAGTTTTTTCCATTTAACATATATTATACTTCACATACATTTTCTTTCTTTATAACTAAAATCAGTCCAACATTACATAAATTGCATAATTCCTGCCTTCCCATAAACCTCACTCCTCCTCCTGAACATTATTCTACATGTATTTTTTCCACACTTTTAATGTATTTATATGAAATTTGCTCCTTACCATTTCTATATCTCTCCAGTCCTTTTATTTATTTTACATTATTCAATACTCAAATATAGGTGGTTCAGACTTTGATTTCCATTTTCTTGTAATTGCTTTTTTGTCAGCCAACAGAATTAAGCTTATGAAGGCCTTACTATGTCTTGACAATTCAGATCCTATATCCCAGCTCAAAATAATAATTTCCTTAGTTACAGCCATTTGCTCACCCAATATTTCTAATAGAGTACTCTGTAGGGTATTTTTAAAATGCCAATTCAGTACCCTCAAAAACACATGTTTTTCAATTACCTCCAATATTTGCTACTGACTTGAGGAAAAATTCTTTGAAGTCTTCTTCTGGTATAAAACACTTACAAGCAAAAATCCTAAACCTTCCGGCCTTTGTTGCATGCTTGAGAGCTGTAGGTATGTACTGTCATTGTTCCCTTGTGAATTGCATTTCCAGTAGCTCTTCCCAATCTTTTCTAGCCTCATATGAGTCAGTCTTCGTATAGTTATTATGCAATATTTTATATGCCCTACTAATTATCACTTTTTTTACATCAATTTCTGTTCTAGATTCTACTAAAAAACTCTACCAGAGCAGATCTAAATGTTATGATTCTTATTCCTTTCTCTTTGCCTATCCTCTGATATCAGTCCCTGGCAGGGAAGGCAGTCTCTAGCCTGTAGTCCAAATGTCTTCTCGGCCTCATCCCTCTGTATTACCTTTCCCTTTCTATTTATTTGCTCTCAGTGTCTTGGTTCTCCAGTGAATTCCAACCCCCTGTTGCCTATTTTCCTTTAAAAGCTCCTTTCACCATTATCATGCTGACCTAAGTCTTAGAATACTTTTTGCAACTTTATGAATATAATATTATGTATGGTTGTTATTACACTCCTTAAGGAGCTGCATCCAAAATCCCACTCTCTCCTATTTTTTAAACTTCCTTATACTTCATCATCGTCCCTTTCCACTTTGAATTATAACTGTTTGTGTTATTTATAAATAAATAAATTATTTTTATATATATATATATATATATATATATATATATATATATATATATATATATATATACACACACACAAACTACTCCATCCCTCCACCCTCTTCCTCACCTACAACAAATAACACTCCCCACCCTTTCTCTTCTCCTCCCACTTCCTCCCTTAGCACTCTGAAGATCTTCAATATCTATGCCCAGAGTCTTAACAACAAATGTCACAATGTACAAACCTGGATTAATCACAATCAACCCGACATCCTAGCCATCTCTGAAACTTGGCTAAAACCCCATATCACTGACTCTGAAATATTACCTCCTGGTTACCATATCCTCAGAAGTGACCGTTTAAACAAAAAAGGCGGAGGCTCTGCTCTAATTTAAGCCAGTCTTCTCTCTCTAATTCCTCTTTAAATCCTTACCCCTAATTTCAAAAATTCCGAAATCACAGCAAGCCTTCTCCGATTAAATAAACATAAAAATATCTGCTTAATTTCCTTATACATCTCCCCAGGCAACAATATCTTCACCCTTGAAGATATTGTATACTGGGCCTCAACTCAAATAAAATATGAAACCTATATTCTAGGCGATGTCAATATCGACTGGAATATATTTACACACACACACACCCTCACTTTCCATTAACTTTCTAAACTTCACCCAAGTAATCTCTTCAACTACTCGCCCTAACAAAAATCACCCCCAGGGTTCATCTTAGATTGGATTCCAGTCTCCCATCCAAACAAAATAACTCTCTGTGGCACTATCCCTGACACCTTCAGTGACCATCTCCCTGCCTTCATCCATCGATCAAGTAGCTCCATCCAACACCAAATCTCTACATTCAAACTCGTAACCTCAGCAGCTTCAACCCCTTAATTTTTTCTAACATCTTTAAACAAATTAACTGGCAACATCTAAATACCCCCCCCACTCGACAATGCTGTTGAGCATTTTAACTCTATCTTCCTAGATACTCTTAACTCCCTAGCCCCCCTAAGAAATAAGCAAATCAAAACTAATTCTGCACCATGGCTGACCAAAGAAACTAAACAAATTATGCGTCACAGAGACAAATCCTGGAAGCTCTATCAGAAAAATAGATTGTCCTCTACCTTACTCCTATATACCCAACTCCGCAACCAAGTAAAAAAATGTATTACCAAGAACAAAAAAAACTACTATAATAGACTCCAGTCCAATAACAATAAAAACCCAAAACAATTCTGGAAATCAGTCAACTCCCTTCTTCATCCCGGATCTCAAAACAACCCTTGCCCTAACCCTAATCTATCCGACAGTGAACTGAGCTCCCACTTCAATACCTTCTTTACTGAATCCATAGCTAAGCTAACCAAAACATTCCCTAATAACAACCCAATTAACTCCCTTTTCACTTCACCCAACAACCCAAACAACAATCCCCTCAATTTCCATCTCAAACCTGTTTTCACCACTTTTATAAAAAAGCTTCTATCCAAGCTAAAGCCATGCTCTAATGCCCCTGACAACATTCCCTCTTCCTTCCTCAAACATGCAGCTGAAGGTATCGTTCTCCCACTTAGTATTCTGATTAATAGATCCTTAAATGAGTCATATGTACCAAAACTCTGGCATTAAGCCTAAATCCTACCTCTTCCCAAAGGAGGCAAAAACACCACTATTTCTAACTTCCACCCCATCGCCCTACTCTCTCCAATATCTAAAATTCTAGAAAAATGTGTCCACTACCAACGTTTACCTTATCTAATTCAAAATCACCTCCTAACACCCACCCAGCATGGCTTCCGTCCTGGCCACAGTACCATAACTGCCCTACTATCCTTCCTAGAAACTGTCAATCAAGCACGAGACTCTGGACTCATTGTATCCACAGTACTGCTAGATCTTTCAAAAGCCTTTGACACCATCTCCCACACTCACTTTCTTCATCATCTGGCTAATCTCAATCTCTCCCAAAATACTCTTTCCTGGTTCTCCAGTTACCTATCTGATAGATCCCAAGCAGTCAAATGGAATAAATCCTTCTCTTCCTTCCTGCCTACACCTACTGACGTTCCTCAGGGGTCCATCCTTGAACCCATGCTTTTCAACATGTTTATAAATAACCTTCACACCTTCATCCCTGACACCACAGTCATCCAATACGCTGATGACTCTACCTTGGTCTGCTCTGCTCCAAACTTTCCTGAACTACTGACCAAAACCCAATTAGCCTTTACCACTACAGAGAACTGGATGCACCAAAACCACCTTTCTCAGCTCAATAAATCCAAAATACTATTTTTCTCCTCCAAGGTTTCCTCTTTGGACAAAAACACTTTCAATGTCCTAAGCCAAACTAACACTGCCAATGAAGTGGTCCCCTCTGCAAAACTCCTTGGGATTACCATAGATGAACACCTCAAACACACACACACACACACACACAAACCCACGAAAAGGTAGGTATGCTATATAGGAACAATCACTTTCTTTCCATCTCCACTAGGCATACCCTGGCAACCACCTACCTCCTTCCTTCCCTTCTATATGGAGCCCCTCTTCTAACCAATTTGTCTGTTACCAACACCTCTAAGCTCGAAGCTTGCTATAATAAGATCTCTAAATTTGCCACCAAATCCAAAACATCAACTCACCACTGCCTCTGCCTTCCCTCTCTGAACTGGTTAGAACTCCCTAACCACCTAGACTATCTACAACTAACCACTGCTCACAAACTAATATTCTCCCCTGATAAATGTCCAGCCTTAAAGGACATCCTTCCTCCATACATCTCTAACAGATCACTGAGATCTGAACACCAAAACCTAATCTCCATTCTTAAACCCAAACGACCCGCTGGCCAGCTTTTACTCTCCTTTTCTCTAGGTAAAAAATGGAACTCTCTGCCTCCTTCACTTAGGACTATACCCAACACTGAATCCTTCAAAACTCAACTTTTAAAAATGGAACTATCTGCCTCCTTCACTTAGGACTATACCCAACACTGAATCCTTCAAAACTCAACTTTTAAAAATGGAACTCTCTAACCTCCTTCACTTAGGACTATACCCAACACTGAATCCTTCAAAACTCAACTTTTAAAAATGGAACTCTCTGCCTCCTTCACTTAGGACTATGCCCAACACTGAATCCTTCAAAACTCAACTTTTTCTTCACCTGTCTTCCAAATGGAAATGCTCCTGCTTTCACCCCACTTAAATTCTAGGGACTCCCCGCTAAGCTCTCTTTACCCCCACTCCACTATACTCTCATACTTATTCTTATTTCTCAAAAGATCCAGAACTAACAGACTTTAATTGACTCCAAGCATGTAAATATTGTTTCATCAAAAAAAAAAAAAAAAAAAAACACTCTTGTCAAGTTGTTAAACTGTCTCATAATGTATATTATACTCTGCAACTCTTGAATGTATGAACACTACTCTTGTATTTCACTTTGTAATCTTTATTTTCTGTTTTGCAACCTATACTGTATGGTATTTCACTTTTCAACCTTTATTTGCATTTTGTAACCTATATTGTATTATACTGGTCATGGAGCTTTTCTCCCCGGGCCTCCACTGAAAATGGGCACTTCTTGGCCTCGTGGACTTTCCCGGTAATCAAACTAAAAATAAATTAAATTAAAAAAAAAAAATATATATATATATATATATATATATATATATATATATATATATATATATATATATATGTATATATATATATATATACTTATATGAGCCTTAACTGTATAGCTCTTAAATATCCCTTCAAATCAGGTAACTGTAAATTGACATGTTTTATTGCACAGATCAACTTATCCCACTTAACTCTTGCTATCCCGGGAAAATTCCTTCAACTTTCAATTAATTATTGTGCAAAACTTTTCCTCTGGTTGAGAAACATATGGCTGACTTGAACATAAAACTAAAGGAACTAAAAACACGTTCACTGCTTGTATTGTATTGTGTCCCCCATAAATATCAGTAGAGCTGAACCAAACTTGTGTGTGGGTTCATAATTAATGGCTATAGCCTTTGTTTTATCTTAATTAATTTTATATCCCAAATAGACTTGAAACAGTCTCAAAATGTTCCACAACACTGAGATGTCATTTTTTGGTCTGTCCTATTGCGTGTAGTTATAAAATCAGCACTACACGGACACCCATACACAGGCACACTGTGCAGTTTGCTGAGCACTGTAGCATTACTTTAGAGTCAACACCAGCATTGTTACTTTACAGGTAATCATGGGGCAGCTTCAGTTTGATCACTAACTGGCAACAGTTTTAAACTTTATGTTTAAGATAGTATGAAAAAACGTATCTTTGCTCAGATGTTATGAGAGTATGTTTTACACATGCATTTTACCTTACATAGGATATTTATGCAGCACATCATTTAGAGTCACCATCAGTGCTACAGGGCAGCCATAGTACAGACAGTAACTCATTATTTGAGTTGACAGATGTGTCACATCTTTCTCAGCTCATTCCCAGTATAGCTGAAGCATAAATGAATGTTATACTTTACTGCAGTAATTTGTTCCAATCAGTTTTCATGGAGCACTGAGTATCATACACAATTGGCCATACTAGGAGGGGGTAGGTAGAGAAGAGCAAAGAACATGGAAACACTGTACCTCCTAGAAGTACACAGAGTTGTGGGGGATTGGGGGGGCTAAAGTATTTTGCTAAAAGTACTCAAGATAAAGGTGTGAATATAAGGCACATAGGATCGCTGTGCTTGAATATAGGTTAACAATGAATGCTTGGATAGAGAGATAGCTTGTAATGTATAAATGGTGGACTACATTACAGGCTGCACATCCACCTATGGGATTGTAATGGAAGCATTGCAGGTTGATAGGGTATCTGTGATTTTGCAGATGTATATAGAACAACAGCCTCATATCAAAGGTGATCTGGAGGTTCTGAAGTGTTATGTCAGCTGATTGCCATCAGATAGCATGCAAGGATGATAAAAGAGATCAAACTGAGTACCACAGGATGAAGCTATATCACCTCATTACCTTAATTCTCTGAGATCTATTGTTAGACATAAGAAAGAGGGTGCACTACTAGAGATGACAGGGTGGTGCTGTGGAGGTTATACCTTTATGCTGCAAGTGCATATGCATCCTGCACAGGAGTAATGGCTGCTGATAAATATATCCTTATGGACTGGCTGCACAGCATAGGTGTCCTGTGTCCTATGCACCAGGATAGTGCAGGTTTGTCCACACAGTCCAACATGTGGAAGCAGAACTGCTTACTGTTTCTTGTAGTGAATGGCTCTAATACAATGCATCTCAGTTCTGCAAGCCGAGTGTGTAGGAATATACAAAGCAATTCAGAAAAATATGAAGTAACAGTGCCATACTCTTTAACTTCTCCACCATAAACATGATCATTTTCATCTCCTTTTGGTATCATACTCTGTGATTTGATGATATATGAGTGTGTGTGTGTGTGTGTGTGTGTGTGTGTGTGTGTGTGTGTGTGTGTGTGTATGTGTGTGTGTGTCTTTGTGCATACGTCTGGAATTGATGGCATCTACATTCTAAAAGGCTGTATTTGCAGGGATCAATCAACCTGGACTCTCTGTCTTGTTAATTCACTTATATAACTACAATAAAATGGTGTTTCTGTTGTTAGCATTAACACATGATGTAACTGCCTCTGCACTGTATTAGCACTGGTGATAAAACAACAGCATACATGCTGCACATAAGCTACCTGCATGGTAGTAGTAGCATTTCATTCATGCATGCATACTGCTCATTTGCTTTAGAATACTGGTAATTTCAATGTATTTCTATCTATAATATTCAGTAGCATGGGTCTCTCAGTCTTACCTCTAGACTACCTTAACTTTCAGTCCTCCTCCTACTGGTTTACTGACAGGTTGCCTGAGACTAAGTCTCCTTGTGTTACTGTTTTCACCTCTGAATATTCTTATGCTGATTTACTCACAGGCTCTCTCTAGTGAGGTTTAGAACATCATATCTTTCAGAAGCACACTGCCTCACTGTCTCAGACTTCAGGTTTTGTCAATATGAATTTCCTTATAATTGTGTTAAGTTTGCTGACCCGGAAAACCATATTGTGAGGAAAGACTTTATTTTGACTGAGAAGGTGGGATGGAGGAGAATAATCTGAAAACAGTATTGCTCTGAGCATCAAGCATTTACCAGGAATACTTCCAATCAGATTTTCTTTTAGTTTGCACTGATTCCTCTACTGTTAAAATGGAGATAAGCTTTCTTCCCATAGCCACAAGTTATTTACCCAGTCATAACTGCTGCAATGGAACTATCAAAAATGAAATGCTCTGAACATTTTTGCATTTCTATTCTGTTTAAAAGTTCAACAGAGAAATTTCTATTTGCTTGATTTTTTAATTATATGTTTTTTTCTTTCTTGAATATATCAGGAAGTACACAATTAATGGATTAGCATCACATTTTGATCTTAATGAGTCATAACCAAGGTATTAGGTGCTCTTTAAAGGTTTTAGCATTTCTTGCATGCCTCATCATCATCATTCTCTTTCGGCCTTTCCCATTAGGGGTTGCCACAGCGGATCATCTCTTTCCATTTCTTCCTATCCTCTGCATCTTGCTCTGTCACACCAACCGCCTGCATGTCCTCCCTCACCACGTCCATAAACCTTATCTTAGGCCTTCCTCTTTTCCTCTTACCTGGCAGCTCCATCCTTAGCATCTTTTTCCCAATATACCCATCATCCCTCCTCAGCACATGTCCAAACCAACACAATCTCATCTCTCTTGCTTTGATTCCAAACTGTCCAACATGAGCTGACCCTCTAATATACTGATTCCTAATCCTATCCATCCTAGTCACACCGAGTGCAAATCTTAACATCTTTAATTCTGCCACATCCAGCTCCGACTCCTGTCTTTTTGTCAATGCCACTGTCTCCATCTGATTTTAAACATCAGGCCATCAAAAGAGAATGTACTGATCCATGCAGTGGTTTCAAACAAGTTACTCCCTTATTTCACAAACAAAAAGACTGCTTTCTGGAGCATGAAGAATAAGCTTTAACAAAAATAAGTGATTTGCCAGGTCAAGAACTGCTACTGCAATCCTGGAGGAAAAACAAAGGGCAAATCTGTTTTTAACCAGAGATACTGTATAGTTACATGCATTACACAGAATTTATTTAGGACATTATAAGATTTTGTATATCTTTTTTGTGGGGACATTATCCACCCACATTCACAGATCATTTTCTTTAGGACTTGTGGTGTCAAGTGTCAGATTCCATAGTGGCCTGCTGTAACAGCAACACAGATATATCTGTGCTGCTTGTGATCTGAGATCAGCTAATGCCATCGATAATAGAGAAATGGTCATTTAGAGGAAGACTTAGCTGTTGATGGCTGGATCTTCTCTCTTGTGAGCAAGATATGATATCTTGTACTCAACTACATTAACTGGGATCAAACACCAGAAGCAAGTGACACAGAGAACATCAGGCATTCAATATCCACAACAGAATTCGGGAATGCATGCGTGATGAAGCACATGTATGCCTAACACATAAAATGAGTTGGTCTTGAGTGTCTTTGAAAAGGATGGCAAAAATGGAGGATACTCATGCAGGTCACGATATGTTGCTGCCTTAATTCACAGTGTAGTACCTCCCCATAGTCATATATATTCATATATTCATTAAACAGATACATTATATGAAGTAGGTCAATGTGAGGGCTAGCCACTCAACAGTGCAAACATTGGCTGGAGATGATTTGGTCACACAATGTTGATATGCCACCCAACCCGTGTAAAAATGGGAAAAGAGTGTTGTTGATGATGATCCTTGCTGTCTCAGTCACAAGCCAGTACATCTGGCACTGAGAAGATTGTCTGCCCAAACACTATGAACACCACACCTCTAACACCACCCACATCTGTACAATACACTCTTACATGTGCGGGGGTTCTCAACAAAAACATACCTAAACCAAAGAGATCTCTGAAGCAAAAACACACACGCACATCACAACCCACAGCACCAAGCATCATACATAGTACACATGTCTGTGTCTCACAGCCTCTAAGGACCAGCCACAAACCCAACACCTAACATACTAGCCATAGAAGACTCATCGTGAGACACACAGATATGCCCCTCACCATGCTAGACAAGGAGAAAGTCACAGTAAGATGCTTGTCAGGTGCTAGATTCTGCCATATCACACATACTCTCAAGTCTCTTAACAACAGGCACTGTTATGACTGTCATAGTCCATGTCGGTGTGAATGACTTGAGACGTACCTCTCTGGACTATATGAAGAATGACACGATTGAGCTTGCTGAATATGTGTCCCAGGCACGTATGTCCCTAGCCTTAAGCAGCATCCTACCATCACCCAGAATGATACCTCAATACAAACAGAAAATTATTGACTTTAACAACTGGCTTAGTTTCTGGTGTCATTCCAATGGGATCCAGTACCTGACAGCGTAGGAGGACATGACTGACAGATCACAATGCTTTTGCCAGAGATGGCCGTCATCTGTCTCTCCTGAGCTTTAGGCTTCTGGCAAAGGCTCTTGCCTCCCCCATAGTGCCTTTTTTAGGCAAAGTCATGAGCACAAAATTACCAACATAAAAAATTCTTATAAATGAAATTTAAAGGTCATGCTGCTAAACACTAGGAGTCTTAGCATGAAACTGCACTCATTGCAAGCATTCCTTACCCTGGATGATGCTGACATTTGTACAGTCACTGAAACCTGGTTCAAAGTTGTGGCGAGCACCCCAACCTTACCAGGTTACTCAACCTACCATACTTTCAGATCCCAAATGGAAAGTTGCAAAGCCAAATGAGGTGGAGTCTCAATACTTATCAAAGACATACACACCTCCAGGCTGTTCAAATGGTATGACACACAGGAGACACTCCAAGTGCAGTTAACTGTTGACAAAACACCTATTCAAATCATAGCTAGATACAGAACCCCGACCATGACTCAGGATGCCCACTCCACCTAACTGGACTTACTTGAATCCATCAAGATTCAACCCTCTACCCTGATCCTGGGTGACTTTTACTGCCCAATCATAGAGTGGAAGACCTATTGTAGCCCAAACATGAATGCCCAGATATTCCTCGTCTCTGACAATGCCAGTGCATTGGATCAGCTGGTCGACTCTCCTATGAGAGGTGAAAATATCCTGGACCTGGTCCTAACCAGCATGAGTAGCCACTGTAGCACTTCTACAGTGTTATCCTCCTTGGTAAGATCCGAATATAAAGCGATCACTTTTGAAGTCACCATCTCCTCTGACCCCACCACCCCCTTCAGGGTCAAACAAAAAAAACTTTTCCAAAACTGACTACAATTTCCTCAGAGTAGGTATAAGCAGCTTCACAGCCACTGTCTCTTCAGTTGGAACTAGCACTTATGTCCAAGCCTGCACCAAAAAACTATATGAGCACCTACATACCTGTATGGACTCAGCAATATCTGATAGGACCAAGTCATCTTCCTCAAGGAAGAGTAAACCTGTATGGTGGACAGCAGCAATAAACAAATTCTATAATAGAAGGAAAAAAACTGCTGTCCACGGCCAAGAAGGAGCAGATGCCAAGTTGGAAGCAATCTCTCATTTGTCTGAACAAGCAAATAAGGTCACTGCTGAAATCCTCTAAGTCTAACTTCGAGACCAAATTGGCCACATGCACCAAGGCCTTCTTCACATATGTCCACAATCTCAAAGGCAGTACCCAAATCTGCTCTGAACTGGTGGTCAATAACACCACATACATAAATGCCATAGATATAGCCAACCTGCTGGCAGACAGGTTCAGTGAAAAATTCACCCCCCTGTCCCATTCATCAGTAAACCAGGACATCCCCAGCACCTGCCCCCCCCCACCCCTCATCACCATGGAGCAAGTCCTTAATGCCCTCTCAAAGGCAAAAAAATACAGTCTCCATGGGACCCAATAACATCCCTGGCTGTATCCTATATGAACTCAGGCATGAGCTCTCAGCTCCATTAGACACCCTTTTCAACCCATGCCTGAGCACCAGCTTCATCCCACCTGAATGGAGGACAGCCACTGTCATCCCTCTACACAAAGGTAGCATCCACTAACCCAGGCAATTATAGGCCCATCAGCCTAACAAGCCTGATCTGCAAGGCCATGGAACGCATTATCATGGACCTTATAAACAAGGACATTGGCAACTTCCAAATGCTTGTCTCCACACAGTTTAGTTTTGTCAAAGGGAGATAATGCCTGTTGTCAATGTAGGGTGAGCCACCTCTAGTAGTAGACCCATATTTAGCAGTGTACCCCAAGGATCGGTCTTGGGGCATCTAATGTTTGGTTCATAGGTTCATAGAGGTTCATAGATTAGTACTAGACTAACTGCCCTTGCGAGCCATTTTAAGCCTAGCCAATTGTCCCTAGTGAGACTCAAACCTGGCACCTTGTGTTTGTAAGGCAAACACCTTAACCATTAGGCCACACTCCCAACCCTTGGGATCTACTTTTCTGAGGTGTAAGTCAAAACTAGTGTCTGTAGTGGACCAAGTTTGCAGATGACTGCAAGCTGGGCGCTGTCTTAAATTCCCCTCGTGATGTGAACATCGTCCAAGATGGCCTTACCCAAACTACTAGCTGGTGCCAGAAGCATGGCCTCAAACTGAAATGTAATCCCCACTAATTATCACATTAATAAAAATGTACTAAACATGCAATCAGTTGTAGGGGACTTGGGCACCCAGGTTGATAGCAACCTGACTTTTCACCATCATATTTACTCCATTGTACAGAAGGCTTTCTACATGGCCCACCTCATAAATAAGGGTATGTCATCCAGGAACAAGGAGGTCATAACATCCCTGTACTCCTCCCTTATCAAACCCATTATTGAGTGCAATGCCCCCTTCAGCATGTACCTTGCCAAGCACATGCAGCAGTTGGAGAGACCACAGAGGTTCCTGACCAGGAAAATCCAGGGTCTCAAACACCTATCCTATACAGATAGGCTAAAAGCCCTGTCCCTATTTTTAGTCTCATACAGACTGCTCAGAGATGACCTGTGTCTGGCATACAAGGCCATTTCAGACCCAGCCTTGATGGAGTTTCTGCATATCTGTAAGACAAACTCCACTCACGCAACCTACATGCAAGGCCTTAACCTGGTCTGTGACATTAATAGAACTTGTTGGCGGGATAGTTTTGTGTTCCAAAGATTCCCCATCTATGGAATAGACTCCCTCTCCATGTCAAGCAGAGTACCTCTCTAGCCCTCTTTAAGAGGAACCTGGATGACTGGATGGGAAATAGAAAATAAACCCTTGGATCCCACCTGTGTCCCTCCTGGACAGGGGAAACAGGTATTGACTTTGAGGGAACATGGGTGAAATTCTTGGCTAGGCTAATAAGGGCCTCTGGACCAATAACCTAGTATCATCCTTTGAACTTATGATGACGATGATGATGATGACATTAGGATGGTTTTAGGATAAGAAAGATAAGCTAGATATTAATGCTGGCATGGATACTGTTAATAAAATGCCCCATCATACCTTTTTACATACACTGTTCAAGATAACTGTATTATAATTCCAAACACAAATTTGAACCAGATAATTGTTGCAAAACTGAGTAAAGTAAATGCAATTTATGTATTTATTTATCGCTATAGGTTATAAAACATGTAGGGGATGGTCTCTGAACTGAATTACCTCTGCTTCTGTGTCTTATGCAGTTTAAATAGTCTCATGTAAATACTTTACAGTACAATCATTATAACTCATATGTATCTTCATTTACTTTTCCAGGCATTCTACTAGCTAAAAGAAAAATGCATATTCACACTGAGATGATGATAATTACTTGCATATTCTTACCCACAGATTGCAATATATTACCTGTAACACCACAGTAATTCTCATGGTAGCAGTCTGCTGTTTTTCTTAGAGTGTTACAGGAAATAGTGCACAAGGAAATTAAATGAGTAGTTATTAAATTATTAAATTATATTTGAGTAAATTAAATACTGGTTACTATATGTCTAAGTACTTTGTAGGTCAAAGTAATGCACTCACTGCATAGCCTCTTTAGTTCTAAGTTTAATCTGTAAATATTAATGCAAATTTCAATGTTTCCATTTTTAATGCATTTTAGACAGAGTATACAGACAATAAAAGGAAAAAGGCAATAGTAATATTCCAATTTTATGTGTTTTATTCTTTTATTTTTGGATAAGCTCACACAAAAGAAACATACCTTTAAAAGCTATTATCTAAGTAGGTTTGTAGTTATACATCAAATAAATTATTTAATATATATCTAATACAACAGCATGCAGAGAGATGCTTAAGATCTGCCAGAGAAGAAAATGTCAGGATGTTGACCTTTATAGTAGAACTGAAGATGCTGATTATATTCCTCTGAACAATTTCCTTCCAGATGAGATAAACTGTGGTCTAGTGATTTATAAACTCACTAGGGATTTCTAAATCCTCTAGGTTATCTGAGAATTGCAAATAATATTTTTTAACCTACATTGTTAAGCAAGAAATATCCACCATTGTAATTCTGATAAGAAAAAAAGTTAATTAGTGTTAATATTATTTCATCTTAACCTCTCCCTAACATGCATCATTTTACATTAGAAAGTTTTGCATGCTATGTTGATTTCATTTTCTATCCTTTTCAATTACAAGAATACAATGGCAAATATAATGCATTGTTATCTTTTTTCTTTCCCATGCCACCTAATCTGTAAATGCTAGATCTGCTATGTTTAAAGTTATTTAATTTTTTATGGACCTCTTTTCTTTGTTTCTCTTTCTTGTGTTAATCTTAACTTTAAAGGAAATGTAAGCTTAAATGCTTTTCTTCTGTTTCATAAATTCTAATGTCTCACCATGAATATATAATATAACAACAACTTTTTAACATGTAAAATAAACAGTTCTGTCAAACAACATCCATATTTGTATACATTTCCAACTCATTGAAATATTTTACAATATATACCATTTATGCTGCATTGTACTTAAATTACAAGGTGTTCTGAAGATGCACAAAAAGTGCATACCACTGTCAAAGTTAGAAGACAGCTTTTTGACATATTGGCTACTTCAAATATGTGGGTAAAAAACTTCTAGATGACTCTTTACAAAAATATTTTTTGCCCCTGCTGACTTCAAAGTACTCCTGCTTTTAGTGGCTCAAGCTTTGTCATAATTATAGAGTATGATGACTGTGATGATGTGAGGCATCGCCAGCTATACCAAGGAGAAGTAGGGCAGTGGATGTGTAACATATCCCAGCATAGCTAGCTGGAGTTTTGTAAAGAAATACATGTCATTTGTATATAAAACTGAATTGTACAGGTGCTTATATTAAAAATGTATTTGCAAAGTTGCTTGAATTAAAAAATGTACCAACAGTGGGTCCAGCTGGACAGAAAATAAATGCACATGTATGTCAGATTATATTTTAACTGCTGAAATTAATATTGTAGAGGCTACTGGAAGAGAAGAGGTTAATTTCAGTCCAGCGAACTGAAAAATAATTTGAAATTAAATTGCTTAATTTAGGCCATAAAGATTGTATCTCACAGGTCTCAGTGCAGCCAGAGACAAAAAGTCTGTACTAGGAAGCCTTCTGTATTGTCTTTACCAGTGAACTAATTACTACCCTGAAAGGGTAGACATGTTGAAATGGTTTTATGGCTTCCAGATGTAACACATCTTAGCAAAGCTCTGTGTGTATGGTAACACATATGTGCAAAATTCTGTTTCAGTTTCTAGTAAAGGTGAGTAGTATGGGAAACAGAAATCAGATGACCAGATGTATGTGATGTCATTCTGTAATCCAGCACAAAAATGATACTTTAATACTAGATGAGACTGAAGTCTCAGAGAAGTCTGTTTTTGAAACCTGACATAGAAGGAACATTTACCCACTTCAACTTGCCTTGCTTTAGTAAGTAACCAAGGAATACTAATTCTTTAGATCAGTCAGGAAAATATAGTGAGATTAGTTAAGTAATGTATTTCTGTATCTGTGTGAATCTATTTGTCTGTCTTATTTTAATATTTCCTGTGAATGAAACTCTGTTTTTTACTGTAAATAGATGTTTAGGATTTTCATGTTCTTTTATTATGTATTATTAAATATATTTAAATGTTTCATTGTGGCTGGTCCTTTAGAGAATATTTTAACCTTTGAGAGTACTTATATTTATTTGGTGACACTGTGTCCACTCATGAAAGCCTTACTGGAGTGGTCAAGTACTACCATTTGTATTAGTATTAATTTTTCTCAGTATAATTGGGTACCCTTGTAAGAGTCATACAGTAGCTGGCTTTGCAGTGTCCTGGTGGCAGTATCTACCTGATAGTCTGGACAGAGGGGCATAGCTAGTAAATCTGTGCCAGCTTTTCCTGTGCGTGTGTAAGTGTGTATATGTGTGTGTGTGTGTGTGTGTGTGTGTGTGTGTGTGTGTGTGTGTGTGTGTGTGTGTGTGTGTGTGTGTGTGTGTGTGTGTGTGTGTGTGTGTGTGTGGGTGTGTGTGTGAAAATCAAATCTCAGAGAGTGTGTGTGTTTGTGTGTGTGTGTGTGTGTGTGTGTGTGTGTGTGTGTGTGTGTGTGTGTGTGTGTGTGTGCGCGAAAATCAAATCTCAGAGAGTGTGTGTGTTTGTGTGTGTGTGTGTGTGTGTGTGTGTGTGTGTGTGTGTTTGTGTGTGTATGTGTGTATCAGCTACTTGGAGCAGGAACACAGAACACTGGTTTCACAGACATGGTGATGGAGGACTTGGCTTGGACATTCAGCTGAGGACTGAACTCTACAGCTCTACCAGTGGGGACTCTTATTGGGGGCCTGGAGAGAGAAAGAGAGAAGGAAACCCAGGGCCCGCACTGAGTGTGTTCCCTGTGTACTCTTAAGGAAAATTGCGTTTGATGCGGAGAGTTGCATCTGGAAATACTGTGTGCATCTATATTTGTTCCAAGTGAATGTCCCTTACTGGTGACAGTGGTGAGGACTCAAGCTTCTTGATTACTGGCCAAGAGTAGTGCCATCCCAGTTGTACAAATGTGTGACTTGAATTACCTGGAAACATCTAAATGCCATTTAAAATATTTAATTCAGAATATGGATTTGCAGCATAACAGAAGTAAAATCTACAATAAAGAACCACATACTGAAACTTCAGTTGTGCAAAATGAAATAATATCTAAAATAAGCTGACATCCTAGTTAATGTCAGCTAGAACAAAGACTATGTAATATGAGTTTCTGCTTAACTGCCTAATAGGAAATATAATGACAAGTCTAACAGTAAGTTAAAATATTAGAGAAGCAAGCTTTTACAACAAGTTCTAACTGGTTATTTGCATATATGTCATTCAAAAATCATTCAAGCAGAGAAAGGCCAGTATAAGTGTACAGATAAAAGGAGATTTGGGGGCAAACGTTTTTATCAATGGATACCTGATTGGCATGACATTGAAGTTTAATGTAGGAACTAGGTGGGGAAGGAGGAAGGCCAGGGAGTGGGGGTTGTAAGGGGTCTTGAGAAGGGCAGGCCGATCTCAACTTCAACTTCAACTTTAACTTCAAATGTATAAAAATACTTATTTCCTAAGGACTAATACAAAATTCGGATTGAAGTACAACACAATCAATAAAATTATATTAATATTAAGTTATTAAAAAAGATGAAACAATGTTCAAAATAAGTGGACTCAAAAAATGCACAAACAATCTCTTTGTAACATCATCAAAAGCCCCCAACACAGCACCAAGTGCATATACAAGCAGCATAGTCTCTGGTGCATATTGTGCATTGATGTTTCCAGGAAGTGAAGTAGAAGCAAACAGAGAAAGGGGGCATAGTATTTAAGTATTGATCACAAGGGATTTAGTCTCTTTGACATGGGCAATTCTTACAATAGCTAGCAATTGCCAGCATCAAGATAACTAAGGGTGACACCAGACCGACTTACCAGATACCTGAGTAAATCTTATGATTCAGAAAAGTGCACTGGTTATGCTTGTAGCAGTGGTATATGGTAGGGATTGGGGTGACGGTTAGGTTGGTTGACATTAAGAGGGAAGGGAGAAGGTTGTCAAACAGGGAAGGTAAAGGGCAGGGAGTTATCATAGGGCTAAGAAGGAAATTCTATCAGCCTGTGTGTACTGGTGTTGTTGGTGATCTACCTGGGAGTGAGTGAGGCTCATTAGAGTTATTGGCAGTTTCTGGGGGAATCAGAAGTGTTGGATACCTCTTGTTTGCCCAGGGCTTTGAGGTGCAACTTTGATGTTGCTCCAGATCTTGGTTCTATCCCCATGGGTAAATTGCTGAGATTATTTTGATTAAGTAATATAAGACATTAGAATTCAGTCCTTTTACTGTGTAAGAAATGGGGGTGCTTAACTGTTTACAGTGTTATTGAGTAGCAGGTGGTTGCTTGTTTATTTATGGAAGAAAACAGCAAGATAAAGGAATACAACCATTCCTATACACCACTTTTATTTCATCAGCAGTTCCCAAGTTAGTGCATAACTGTACTTGGTTTCCCACATACAGTGTTGCTGTCTTAGTGATCACTGAGAAATGGTGCTCATTAATAATTCTAGACATGAATGTTCCATGCTACTTATTGTTCAGAAAATGCTTTCTGATACAATATTTGTTTTTAACTAATCAGTAGTTAGGACAGTTAAAAAATATATATATATATATATGTATATATATATATATATATATATATATATATATATATGGGTTCCCTTCAGAATTTCAAATTCCTAAAACCTTGAATTCCATAACCATATGATCAAAGTTTTAGAACTTCGAAATTCTGAACAGAGATCTGCATACAGTGCGGAATGAGAGATTCCCCTTTTCCTCTCTGTAGTGCGATCTTAGAGTTGGTATATTTAAGTAGTGGGGGTGTGGAGGTGCAGGGGGCTTTCCCTCCTGCATAAGCATTGAGAAAGTTGTTGATTTTTATTTATTTATTTCAGAATGTCGAGATTCCAAAACTTCGATCATATGGTCTCGACCATATGAAATTCGAAGTTTTGGTAATTCAACATTCAGAATTGAATCTACACACACACACACATATATATATATATATATATATATATATATATATATGTATATATATGTGTGTGTGTGTGTGTGTGTGTGTGTGTGTGTGTGTGTGTGTGTGTGTGTGTGTGTGTGTGTGTGTGTGTGTGTGTGTGTGTGTGTGTGTGTGTGTACAGTATAGTCATCAATTGCAAGATCTTAATTCTGAGTTTGTCCAGACTTCTTGAATAGAAGTCTGCTAGTTTGAAGCATTCAAGCATTCACATAAGGGAGGTGTGATTTTCCCATGGTAGTCATTGGCAGGTGGCTCAGTGGAGTTAAGATATAAACTGTTAACAAGCTTGCATATGGTCCAGGGTTTAATTCCCTCTGCATCAATTTTCCTGGTGAAATGGCTCTGAGCAAGTAATTTAAACAGATGGTGATTCTGTCTGAGAATGAAGAGATTCACGCTCTATTCTTGATAATAAATAAGAACAGAATTGAATAATGCCAGTTCCCTTGTGTTCGTGTGGGTTTCCTCTGGGTGCTGTAGTTATCTCCCATATCACAAAGACATGTGTCTGGAACTTTTCTCCCCGGGCCTCAGCTGAAAATTGGCTTTGTTTTGAGTCAGACTTTCCTGGTAAACAAATGTTAAATACATTAATTAATTAATTAATCAATCAATCAATTAATCAATCAATCAATCAATCAATCAATCAATTAATTAATTAATTAATTAATTAATTAATTAAATAATTAATTAAATAAATAAATAAATATTGCATGAGTTTCTGTAGCCATAAGAAATGTAGGGATGACCATCTCTCAGCTATGCTTTTAACTGGGTTAGGGGGTTGAGAAATGTTTTCCATTGGGTATATATTCTGAGTTATCTGCCAGGATGATGCCAGAGCAGAACAATGATGACTGATGTCACAGAATGGGAATGGGTAGTTATCCTTTAGACTGCTTATTATTTATTGAATGCATGGCAATATAGGGGTGCTATTTGCAGTTAAGGACCAAATTTTGGAAATTTGTCACTATTTGACTCCCTGCCCCCCTTGGTACTGGTAGTTTGGTGAAAGCAACTTAGGCAATATAGATGGGAGATGTGCTTTGGGTTGAAGAGGTGAGATGCTTCTTAATAATAGCTATCAAGGTTTGCAGCTATAACTAGTTCAAAAGATCATTCTAGGTGTTCATTCATTCATGATGCCCATTTTATACTCTTATAGTACATGACTGGTGAGATGACAGTTAAATAAAGTGAGGTTTTTAACCAGATAGGTTGGGAGGAGAAGGGGCTCCACTTTGTGTTGGTAGATAGAGAAAGAGAAAGAGAGAGAAAGAAAGTGAAGATTTGCCAGGCAGATGGGTGCATGTGTTATTTTATGTTGGCCATGTCATTAAAAGGGGTGTAATTGGCACATGGTGGGATCACTTACAGATGTTTGTGTTTTCATCTGCCAAATAGTAAATATTGAGAAACTACAGAGGAAATGGCAGGTATAGCAAGCAGAAACCTGTTTCTGAGATGTGTGTTCAGTCGATCATAGCCATCAGTGGAAGGTAAACAGGAAGAGCAGACAAGAGCATGAAGACAGTGAAAGGCTGCTGAAAGGTAGGTGATGGCAAAAGGGTAGGTCGACTTAGGAAGAGATCTAGAAGAGTTAAGGCAGAGTCAGTGCAAAGGTTTCAGTGGAGCCTTAGCCCACTGCAAGAAATGCTAATGATTCAATCCATTTGGAGAGGCAGGACAAGGTCATTTAGAGCAGGAATACCTGGTAGGTGAGGGATTCTGATGTTGACGGTAGGTTGCAGTCCCAAGAATTGCTGAATGAGGAGGACAAGCGCAAGCTCAGACTATTCAGTTAGGCCATGCTGGAGAGGAGCAGGAGATGAGCTTAGGTGGCATGGTAGCCACAGAGAGAGGTTAAGATCTTTGCAGTTGCCATCTGGGCAGTTTAGCTCAGCTAGAGAAGATAATCCCTGGCTAAGTAGTCTGACCCTCGGCCTGCAGAGTGTGTAATCCTCTTGGTAGGCAGCCAGGGCATGTTCATTTCTCCTCATATTCCTATAGCAGTAAAAGCAAAGATCTGGATGATGAGCATGTAGATGAGGTCCAATTGATAGACCTGGATGGGGTCCAGAGGACTGTAGAAGTGGACACTCTAAGGTCTCAGGACTTGACAATATCATTAGTAGTTTTGGGCAATAGTAGTTTTGGGCAATTTTGGGCAAGAAACAACATTTTGGGTCTCTGGCAAGATTGTGGGATAACTGGATGCTCAGTTTTGTCTATCTGATGGCAGCTATCTGGGGAAGAAGCCCCAGCAAGGCCTCTCTTTATTGACTTATTTTTTGATAATAATGAGGCTAACAAACTGAGGCATGGCAAGGCATAATCATGGTGTGACCAGCATTTTAGGAAATTCAAGTCAGCAGATAAATCATCACATTAAAAGAAGCAGTATGCATATACGTGATTAGGAATAACAATAGAAAGAGCGGTGGTGTCACTTAAGTCTAGTCAGGATGAGGCTGGAGACAGATCAAAGGCATGCTGGATCTACAAAATAGGTATGTGTTTATTGCCAGTTTGTAGGTTTGCTCATGTTTGTTCATTCGGTTGGGGAAGGCAGACTTTGAGGTAAAAATAGCCCCCAAAGCTAAGAATAGCCATAAGGCATTTTTCAGTTATGTCCACAATCTTAAGGGCAACACTCAATAATGCATGGAATTAGTTGTAGATGGCATTACCTATACTCAGCTGGAAGACATAGCAAATCTGCTGGCTGACAATTTGAAGTCAAATTTCACCGCCCCATCACCCCAGTTCTTGCCAAGAAATATCCTTCAACACTTCACTGCCAATTATCACCAAAAATTAGGTTACCACTGTGCTCTCTAAGGCTAAAAACATGGCTTCAATGGGGCCTGACAATATACAAGGTTGCCTGTTAAACAACTTAAATCAGGACTTATCAGGACCATTAGGATCTGTTTAATCACAGCCTCTGGACTGGCTTTGCCTATTGAATTTGGTGGATTTCTTTGAGAAAGTCATTAAGACCATAGATGAGAGTAAAACAGTACATACCACCTAGCTGACTTGGCCATGGCATTTGACATAATTCCCCACTCAGGTATTATAAATAACTCACAAAACTGGATATACATCCTTATGTCACCAGATGGATAGCCAATTGGCTCATGGACAGGACACGTGGTTAAAGTGGGTGAATCCAGATCCAGCAAGAGGCCATTTACTAGTGGTGTGCCACAGGGCTCAGTACTGGGATCACTTCTGTTTGGAATATACTTCTCTGAAGTCAAGGCAGATGTGAAAAGCATTTGGATAGCAAAGTTTGCAGACAACTGCAAGCTTGGGGCAATCACTGAATCCCCCAGTGATGTAAATATCCTTCAGGAGGTTCTAGATCAGACAAATGATTGGTGCTAGTGCCATGGCCTAAACCTAAATGTGAAAAAAAAATTATCATACCCACTGGGAACTGAAATACCCCTGCAAAGTACACCATAAATACCACACTCCTAAGAGTAGTCTCAGAGGTGAGAGATCTAGGTACAAAGACACTTAGTATCTGGAAATTTGAACGCCATGTGTCAACAGTAGTGAGGACATTCTTTTATGTGGCACAGCTAAAAAGTAAAGGTATGGCATCCAGATTCAAGAAAATTATAATTCCACTGCACTCATGCCTCATTAGACCAATAATTGAGGGGTACCTGTCAAATCTTCGAATGCTCAAAATTTCGAATGTTACATGGTCGAGACCAAACGTTCAAAATTTTGAGTGTTCGAATATAGACTTTCAACTGCGCCGTATGGTGCAGCTAGGGAGAATTTCCCTTTTCTGCACTGAAGTGCGGTCTCAGAGTTGGTATATTTAAGTAGGGGGTGTGAGGGGTGCAGGGGGGCTTGCCCCTGCCTATGCTGTTAAAGTGTTTTTTTCTGTTTTTACTTTTTTTTTATTTGATGTTCGAACATCCAAATGTTGAACATTTGGTCTCGACCATGTAATGTTCGACATTATGGATGATTGAACATTTAACATAGACTGTAATTGTGTACAGTGCACCATTTGACATGTACTTCACTAGGCATGTACAGCAGCTGGAGTTACCTCAGAGGTTCCTCATAAAGCAAATACAGTGTGTAAACAACATGAACTATGCGGATAGACTGAAAGCCTCTTTACTCTGTCTCTTACTGATTATTAAGGGGTGACCCATACCTGATGCACAAGGCACTCACAAATCCAGCCCTGATGGAGCTGCTACACATCTGCAAGGCAAACAGAATGAGGGTCACCTGTTCTAGGGATCTAAACTTAGTCAACAACTCAAACAAAACATGACGGACAGACAGATATGTACCTCAGAAATTGCCCCTTCATTGGAACAGGCTTCCTATTCACATTAAGCAGATCTCTTCCCTCCCCCTCTTCAAAAACAATTTGGATCAATGGATGGGGAATCACAAATTCACATCTGCATTAGTGCCTATGTCCTTTATTGACAAGGGTAATCTGTAACATACTCAATGCACAGGCAAAATCAGTGCCATCTTCTTGCCCCTAGAGGACATATATTGGGTAAAATCAGGTTACATTGTCTAGGCTTTATGGGACCTTAAGCCATTAGCCTAGTAATCTCCTATGAACCTACAGTGGAGTGAGGTGCTTGTGCTAGGACAGGTGTAGGGTGGTCAAGCACCTCCCATGGTGCAGGATGTTGTCAAGGCAGATTTCTCAATTGAGGCAGGAGGTAAGGGGGTTTCACTTTATAATCTCTAAATACTGAAATATAGAATTTCAGTATATCGAGACCATAAAGTTGAATTTTGAAAATAGTGAAACTTCATAAACGCAAATCCAGAAATGCCAAATTTACAGTTATGGTGTTCTGGTACGTGGCATGGGATGAACTGTGTGCATGATGTAGAGTTTAATGTGTGGATTTGGCTGAAATTTCAGATAAGTTACTATTTTGTAAGGGTTTTGGGTAGGTGTTTGGGTGTATGTGAGTGAGCTTGGAAGTTGTAGGTGTGGGTTAAGGTAGCAGGTAAAAGTATGACTGTTTAAGTGTTGAAAGTGGTGGTGTTTGTATATATGTGATGTGTGTGTGCGAGGGGATTGTCGAGTGTCTAGTGGTGAGTTTGCTGTCTTTTTCTGTTTGGTGCGATCTTGGAGTTAGTATATATAAGTATCGGGGGTGTGGTGGGTACAGTCCCCCACATGGGGGTGCAGGGGGGATTTCCCCCCTGCTTATTTGTAGTGTAGGTTTGTTTACTTGTGTTTTTGTGTTTGTGTGTGTTTTGTTTATTGTTGTGTGGGTAGGATGGTGTATGTGTTATGTGATGTATGGTGTGTTTACGTTCGCGATTTTCACTTTCGAGGTTTTGGAGTTTCGGCATTCTGAACATTCAGTTTTATAGTTTCAAAATACTGAAATTCAATATTTCAGTATTTTGAGATTATAAAGTGAATCCAACTACAGTATGCCTCATTTGATGATGCTGTTAGGAAGATTTGTGGATTTAAAGATCCTTGGCTGGCCAAGCTTGATATCAATTTAGCCTTTCACTTTTTCATGGATAAATACAGGATTATCAGTCTGCAAAACAGTAAAGCTTAGCCACAAACTAGATATTAAAATCAAACTCTGTACCTTGTATCTGGGGGGGTTAAGAACTTAACCATTATGCTAATCCTACCCCCTTTTTATGAGACGGGCCAACGTAAGTGATTTGTATTAGAGGGAAGTTTTATTTTGATTATTATTTGCCACAACTTGCTTCAGGTAGAAAACCAACATAAGTATAAAAGGTTCCCTTTTCCTCACTGAGTTTTTGCTCCATAAGTATCAGATACCAAAGACACTGATGATCAAACTCCCAGTGGCTGTTGTGATTTCTATGTGTGATCATCAGTAATCTCTTTGTTTTGGGAGATTTCTCTCTTTTTCAGGTTTGTGCAACTGAGTAGCCAGTTTATGTAATTTGGGAGTGTGAAGAACTTGCCCAACACATCAGGGCTACAATGGGGCTTGCCCCTGCAAATACAGCTTATAGTTTAATTTGTCATCCTTTTGAGTTCCAGGCCTAAATTTTCTTTTTTTTTTCCTCAAATAGTTTTTATTTTTCAAACACAGTTGAATGAATTCCATAGTATTTGTATATAACATCTTAATAACTATGTACACTATTTACGTCAGCCTGACACTATAACAGAGCTCAGTATATACAATTATTTAATAGGTATAACAATCCAGTTATCAGAGTGTATCTCTTCAGTTATTGTGGTGTCAATCAATGATAAGACTTTTTCCATGGATTGTTAATAACTGGCTTAGGATGAATCCTTAATTCTTTAATTTTAATTTCCAACAATGCTGTGGTCTTCAGTAGGCTGTAGAAGTCTTCCAAAGTTGGTATTGTGTTTGTATTCCATCTTCTTGTTATACACTTCCTTGAGATTGCAAGTATTGTCCATACTAGATACATATTTGTCTCATTCAAATGAGGACTTTTGTACACATTTAATAATGCTAGAGCTTTAGATAAGTTAAAAGATTCATTAAATAAAGCTTGTAAAAAGTTTTTAAAACCATTCCAAAATGGCTTAATTTTAACACAGTCGAAAAAAATGTGATTCCAATCTGCATTGTGTATTTGCTCATACCTCCAACATATGCCCTTTGTGGAAAAATTAATTTTAGTAGTTCTATCCGGAGTTAAGAATGCTCTGTGCAAGCATTTCTAATTAAAAAACTTTCCAGTATTGTGTAAAGGATGTATGTTTTATTGATAATAAAATATTTGATTTAATTTCTTCAGGTAGCTGTAATGAGTGTCCTTTTGTTTTGTTATATAATTCCAATATGAGGATTTGGATGTTGTTTTATAATTTATCAATATCTTGTAGAATTGTGGAATACTATTTCCTATGTCATAATCATTATATATGATTTCATATAGGTATTTCATAAGTTTAGTTATTTCTTTAAATGAAGAATTATTAATTATTCTGCATAAATCTTGTACATACATCAGAATGCTTTGCATAGTTAGCCAATCTTATTGTGGAATTTTGTATGTTGTTTCTATTCTTTGCATACCCAGAACTTTCAGTTCTTTGATACATTGAAACCAACAAACAAATCATTTCTGTTTCCAGGAATTAATTATTTCTCTGTATATTTTATGTGGATAGCTCTTTGTAACTATGAATGGTGTTAAAAGATCAAACCAGATTTTTAAATCTATATTTACATTAATAATTTTCCTAAATGAGTCAATGTAATAATTAATCGTGCAAGTTTTAGTGGGCTTAGTTATGTTATATTGCATACTATTACATAATATGTGCCATGGCAAATTGTTTTTATCTGTTATTTGAATTTTTTTGTAAATCAAATTCATTTATTAATATTACAGTTAGTAATTCTTTCCAATTTGCAGAATAATTTGGACTTATCCAATCTGAGATTGTTTTAGATATCGATGCTTTTATATATGTTTCTATATCAGGAATGATTAATTCGCCCTAATTCCATGGTCTGATGTGATGTATTAAAGCTATTCTGTTTCTTTTGGGAAACCATAAAAATTTTATTAGGCATAAGTTTATTTCTTTGAGTATATAACTTTCTGGTAACAGTTGTATTGTCAAAGCTATATATAGAATCTTGGGTAGTAAAACCATTTTTATTAACTGTAGTCAATCTTCAAATGTTAATATTATTTTGTTCCACTTTTCCACAGAGATTTTAATTGTATTGATGCTTTTATTGTAGTTTTTTGAGACTAATTCATTATTATCCTTGCACAACTCAATTCCTAGATATTTTAAGGTAGATTATTGTTTCCCTATAATGTGATTCCCCTTAGTCTGCAATTCTTTTTTTTTATTTAAAAACAAAAATTTGGATTTTTGATTTATTGAAATAGAGTCCTGAAGTCCTGTAAAATGTGTCAGTTAAAATCTCCAATTCTTCTAATATCTGTTTTGTATTGGATAAGGTTAATAATATGTCATCATCAATGAGCATTATTTTAGAATTGTATTGTTCATAAACATCTACTACTTTGATTTTTGTATTGTTATGTATTGAATCTGCCATTATTTCAATAGCCAAAGCAAATAGAATTTATAACATGGGCATCCTTGTTTAGTACCCTTTCTTATATGTATATATTCAGAGTTGAAAGGACCTAGCTTAACATATGCTAAATGATTTGTATATATATATATATATATATATATATATATATATATATATATATATATATATATATACATATTTATATACTTTAGTAGATGAACAAAGGAAGGAGTAAATTCAAATAACACCAGAATTTTTAATAAATAGTCCCAATTTAGGGAATCAGAGGCATTCTCTATATCTAAACCAATTATGACTGTTTCTTTATTTTCTTTATTAGCATAATCTATAAGAGAAATTATCCTTTAAATATTGTCATGTGTGTCTTTGATATTTCAATCCACTTTGATCATTATTTATTGTTTTGAATAGTGGTATTTTCATTCTGTTTGTTAATATTATCATAAATAGCTTATAGTCATGATTTAATAATGATGATAGGTCTATATGAGGTACAGAGGTTTGGGGATTTGATTTCCTTTAGGATTGGTGTGATTAAGGAATATCTCCAAGAGGGTAGTATTAAAGCTTGTGACTGAATTTCAAATAGAGTTTTATAAAAGAGGGATAGTATCTTTGAAGGAAAAAGTTTATATATTTCCATAATTATGCCATCTATACCTGGAGCTTTATTATTTTTAACCTCTTTCATTGTATCTGTAATTTCTTTGTAGGATATGGGTGCTTGCAGATCTAGTTTTAATTTTTTCTGTTTTTTTTTTATATTGGAACATTTTTCATCTAGATTTAATTGATCAGTATCTATATTTTCTTTTTGGAAATGTGCCATATAGTGATTTCTCTATGCATCAAGAATGTCACCTATATCTGAGAGATTTTTCCCTTTCTTTTCATGGAAGATACTTTTAATGTTATTAGCTTTTGATTGTATTTTGATTCTTGTGGATAAATTATGTAGATATTTGGGAGAAGTGGCCAAGGTATTCATTTTTAGTTTTTCTAAAGCTAAACTAGTTTTATGTGTTAGAATTTCATTGTATTTATTGTTTAATGCTTCTACTTTCTTTTTCACTTCCAAATGATTTTGATTTTTTCAGCTTTTACTGACAAATGTTTAGATTGTAGAACTAATAATTCAGAATCCCATTCTTTGTTTTTTTTTATACCAAGTTAGAGTTTTACCTATATGTAAGCTTTTAGTGAGTCCCATATCATTATTTTATTTATCTATGTGATGTAATTAATATCTAAGAAGAACTGTAATTTAGATAATAACCAGGGTTTGAACTCTTTAATTTTAGTTATATATGCTGGAACTCTGGAGTTACAGATTAATGGTTTGTACCCATTTTGAAGTTTTAGTATCAGTGAATTGTGGTCTGAAAAGGGGCAGGGAGTGATTGAGACATTAATGATTTTAGAGTGCAAGTCATGGGCAGCAAACATTTTATCTATTCTAGTTTGGGTACCAAATCTGTGAACTTGATGGGAAAACAACAAAGATTTATTTTCTTTAAATTTAAAAGTAACTACAAGATGAAATGATTCTACCCACTTGTTTAAAGCTTTTGATACAGTAGATGTCTTTTATTTGTAGTTTCAGAAATGTCAAACATACAGTTAAAATCTCTTCCTAAAATTAAGTTGTCTTTATAATTATTGGAAATGAAATCTAAGTGTTTTTTAACAGCTCCTGATCCAATGCCTGGGAACCAGTATAGATTGTCTAGGGTCCATATTCTGTTATTATATTTAACTATTACTAATGCCATAAGGCCTTTTTTTATCTTCATACATATAAATGATTTTTGAGTTAATCACATTTGCTTTCCATAAAATTGTTACCCCTTTTGTCTTTGTATTATATGTGGGTTGTGCCAATATTATATATTCCTTAGGATTCCATTTGTAACTGTCATTTGTTTTGAAATGAGTTTCGTGAAGGAAGGCAATTTGTGCTTTGTTCAGTTTTAAATATTTCACTAGATTTGATCTCTTGCTAGGATTGTTTAAGCCATTAGTATTTAAAGATAATAAAGTTAAATCCATCTTAGATTATTTAGACTATGTATGTTTTGTTTTATTGTGACTATTAAACATTTTCCTCTGATAATTATAAAGTATATGTTTGAGCTTTTAAAGGAAATTATCAGTTTTATACTTTCCACAGGATTCAGCAAGCTCTGCCCAGCATGCAAGAATAGTGCAGGAGCTGCTGGAGGCAATATGGCCACCAAAAGATCCAGGAACAAGTTCCCAGGACTTGCACGTGTGCTCCTGCACTATTCCTGCATGGATACAGCTCATGTATGCTAATTACCTGATTTGCAGGTGAAAACTATGCAAATGAGGTGAATTAGTGATCTGGGAAGCTGGTAGCCGTCCATGCAGGACTAGTGTAACCTGCAGAAATGTACTCGGTTAGTAACCGAGTACATTTCTGCAAACTACAAAATGGAGCCATGACAGCTCCAAATAAAGGGTGTATATAATGTGTAAATCATGCCAATGGCCAAATATATGGCAATTGGCATGGAAAACAGTTGGAAAAAAAAACTTTATTTTTTGGCCGATTTCGGACATTTAAGCATAGAGCACTGCCATGAAAATGGGATTGGCCGGAAAATAAAAGAAAAACCCTGAAAAAAGCTTTCTCTGCAAAATTACAATTTTGCCATTATAGGTAATGGCAGGCAGAAGATAACAAGGCCAGTGAATAGTGGTTGCTAAGTGGGAAGTCTCAGTGTGGAACTTGTAACTAGGCATTAGCAGGCAATCCTATGCAAATGAGAGGAATGATACTGGATCACAGATTTCACCCTCTTGGCTAGCCTGCACCCAACAGTGTTGGTGCAGGAAGACCATGGTGTAAGCCTAAGAGCTAGCTGACATCATAGAGGGGTATGTCAGGCATACTGTAAGCTTACTGGAGCCCTGTGGCTCAGGCTTGCCATTAACTTAGCAGAGCTAAGGAAGGGGGTGTGTCTGAAGCTGCCAAGCACACTTTACATTGCCTAAATGGGTGTGCGCACCATGCACTGGGTTTTAAACCCAAAACAACCCCAGGAAATAGCAGCTCTGTGCAGATCTGAGGACTGTGTTTGCACGACACACCTTGGGGCTTAAATAGGAAGGCAATGGGAAAGGAAAACAGCAGTAGGAAGGTAATCAAGGAGAACTAGCATAGCTGTCAGGTGAAATGCATCAGAATCGGCCAATTACACAGGCAGAAGCCCAGCACACAACTATAAACTATGCAAAAACCTTTCCCTCTAGTTTTTCCCACAAACTCTAAACTACCGGTGTACACAAATGGGGAAATTTTACCTAACAAAACCAACAAAATGATAGGGGCCGCATTCACTATCATAAATCAACATGTGGAAGAGGCTGAGGGTGGTGAGGATGAGAATGCTGATGACCAACCCACAGTGAGGAGAAGGAGATGAGTGTACAGACCCATGGTAACCTACCAGTGGCTACATGAGCTGGAGGTAGTGGAGCACTATAGGGTGGACAGGGACCTCCTACAGCAAATTGTTGAGCTGTGCCGGCCATGCCTCACACACAGAACCAACAGAGTGGAACCCATCCCAGTGGATATCAAGGTACGTGTAGGCTTAAGAATACTAGCCACAGGTACCTTCCAAAGGACAATTGGGGATATCATGGGGATCTCACAAGCATCAGCATCCCAGGTACCCCACCAGTTCCTGGATGCCATGTCAGCACATGCCAGTGGGCACATATATTTTCTCAACACCCATGATGTGTTGGCCAGCAATATGCGTCTCTTTCACCAAATAGCAGAATACCCTGAGGTAGTGGATGCTATAGACTGCACGCACATACACATCAAAGCACCACCCAGAAAGCATGGTAGAGTCTACATAAACCGCAAGGGCTTCCCCTCCATCAACTGCCAGGTTGTGTGTGATGCCCAGGGCATCATAATGAATGTGTGTGCTGACAGCCATGGAAGCTATCACAACTCCCACATCTGGCATATGATGCAGTTGTACCAGAGATATGCCAATGAGGACATCCCATATGGCCACCTAGTCAGGGATGCTGGTTACACACTGGAGCCATGGCTGATGACACCCATCAGAAATGCACACACACCTGAACAAAAACTCCATAATGAGGCACACGCACAGACCAGAATCATAATAGAGCATGTGTTTAGGATGCTAAAGTCACGGTTCCAGAGCCTGGACATATCCAATGGAGCTTTGCAGTACTCTCCAGCTACATGTACCCAAATTGTTATTGTATGTGTCATGCTACACAATATGATCTTGCGGAAACAGCTGCAGCAGGAACAGCATGGGGCAGGGCAACACAACCCCCCCACCATTGCCAAGGCCTGCACAGGCACGGAGTGACTCAGAGGAGGAACAACCTGAGCCTGCCCCAGTAGGCAGTAGGTGGCATGCCTAGTATGCCCAGGCCTTGGCAAAGAGGCTATGCATAGCACATACACTGACACAGTAGGAACCTAGGGAATGACACCTCTCTCTGACTCGCACATGCAGTAAATGGGATGCCAAACATGACACTACCTGTGCTTTACCATGTATAGGGAGTGTACTATGTGCATCCAATATAGTCAGCCCTCCAGCACCATCCTCAGTACTGGCACAGCCACAAGGTAAGTCACTCTCCATATCAACTGTTGAATGGAGTAGTATGTTCTGCTCCTTGTGTCTATGGTATGGATGTGAGCATGCAAGGGAATCAGGTGGCTGAATGGGATGCCAGCAGATAGTGGACACCTATATCGGCTGCATGAAATCTGTAATAAATACTGCTGTCAACATAGAAGCTGGTACTAGACAAGGAGACAAAACCCACTGCAAGAAATGTGGTGGGCCAAATGTGTGTCCTACATGCAAGTCAGTGAGGCTCACATACCCAACAACAGTCTTAGCCAGCAGGACAGGCATAGACAAACACAAAGAAAGGCTGTGCTAAAGCCTCTGGATGATGGCTATTGAGAAAAGCCCCCCTCCAGACCTACACAGACAGACTACAACAGGTCAGGTAGTGGGATGTTATTTCTGAAGGGTAAGATGTCTGAAACTGAAATGTAGGTCAATAAAACCTAAGAACTGTAGTACACTGATATGCCTCTAGTCTGCATGATAGGTCAGAATACAGAATGAAATGAAGTACCTGAAATACCAGTACAGTCATAGCAAATGTGTACAGTTGTCAGGTGTGCCCCCCACCAATCCTATGTAGAAATGTAGTGACATGTATGTGCAGGTATAATAACAGTGGAGCACAGATTACCTGAGACAGCCAAAGTAGCAGAATAGATTGTAGCATGTGTACAATATGCAGGACTATGTGTGTTAGGTTGGTGTGTGTTGTATATTGTGTGAGAGTGGTCAGCATGTGGGCATGGTGGGTTGTGTCCTGATGGCCAATTCCAGTACTGCTGATGACAGGACCAAGTTCTCACAACTGCAGTGCCAAACACAATCCATCCCAGCAAGACACATTCCTGCAGTAAGCCATACTAATTGTTTGGATGCAATGTCTGTCACCATCTGAAAGATGGACATGGCATGAATGTGGGACCAGATATACAAACAGTACACAGGTGTAAGTACCCTAGACAAGAGTGTATAAAATGTTACTGTCAAATGGACACACCTTTAGAATTGTACATACAGGTTAGCAGCACATTAGTTGGGTTTGTAGTATGAAATACTTATGTCGTCTGGCCAAACACTGTCAGACCACAAAAGTTACAGTTATGAAGTACTGAGAAACTGCGGATCTCCCTGCACAGGCCAGCATAAGTGAAATGCCCCACATATATCTGTGAGTCAGCTGCAAGTAGTTTCCATAGCACACATGCACCCAGGTCACCCCACCATCAGCCACAGGTACCACATAGGTCTTATCCCTGCTGTTGGGAATGAGTACAATATGACCCCCACCTCTGTATGGGAATAGCCACAGAATGCAGCATGCTGAAGTGCTGTCCCATGCAGGTGTATCCCTTGCTGTAAGCAGCAACCTGCCAGCACTCACACCACTGGATCAATAAGGGCAGAAACTATTGACATTAACACCTTGCACACCCACCCTGTCACCCCTGGGGAATATAGTGGCTTGCAGCCTGGGACTGTAAGAGTGACACAGTGCAACGGCCTGCTACAGATGGCCTATATCACTACCAAATGCCCTACAGTCCTCTGTCAAAGGCCTGTGTCTCACCTGTATTGCCAATGTATGTTATCTCATGGACTCCCAAATAACAACATAAAGCAGTCCACAGAACCCAAATGCAAGGCCATGTGGACAAACCCCAATAGCATGTCCACCATGTCCTACTGCATGAACTGTGGACCAACCCCTAAATACTGCTGGGATGAAGTGATAACTATAGGGAACTTATCAGATAATGTTTGCATAATGTTCAGAAGAGCATAGAATAACAGAGGGGGTAGAAACATGGATGCTATGGAGTGTGTGAAGTCAGAAACTCAGCTGTGTGCACATACTATCCCTGCCTGCAAACACAGGAATGGGTGGCTACAAACCTGTTTGTAAACCACAATGTGAAGGGGTAATAACAAGAAATATGAGCCCCACCTCTGGGTAACCTGTGTGAATCTGTACAGCAGTGAGATATGGCCACAGCAGGATAAGGCCATACTGTTACGTCGATGGATGTAAAAGCATGAGATCCTCAGCCACCACTTTACCAAGGTGCCGAACCATTTACACAGACCCATCAGCAAGTGTCTGCAGCTTCCCCTCCAGAATGTCATGATTGTGCAAGCATATGTAGGCTGCAGACCACAATACTGGACACAGCTTCATTCACCCTGTGTTCCCCAGGAAATTACTGCCAGTAAATATGTATACCTGACAGTAGCTGATGACATAAAACATCACAGTGTAAAACAGTACATATGTCTGAATATCTCTGCTAACACCAAAGCCATGTAGCAGAAGCAGGACATACACAATTACCTACAATAACCCACTATCCTTTGCCCATTGTGACCCCATATTTTTAACTGATCTACAGATATCCTGCAGAAACAGGTTGCTAGCTGTTGGTGTAGAACACAAAAGCCTGCACTGGAGCACAACCTACCTGGAATGGATTTACACATTCAATACAGAAGGTCACACTGGGCGTACTCTCACACTTAGAGAAACAAAGCCCATGTCTGACAACAAAATACAGAAAGGTCATAGAGGGCATGCTCCAGAAATGAAGCCCATGTATGGCAACAACAGTGGACTATACATATCTGTCTGTTGCAGATGTTTGTGCACACACTCCACATTGCCCACCAGTCATGCTTTGCATAAACATTGGGTAGGAATGCACACATATATCCCAGGACAACACACAATATTACACCAAACTTACATATATATATATATATATATATATATATATATATATATATATATATATATATATATGTGTGTGTGTGTGTGTGTGTGTGTGGAAGAGAATGACAGGCAGTGATAAAGAGCCTCCCTTCACGAGGCCTGTCCCACCCAAGCACACATCCAACTGGCTAAATCCACATGATGTGCAAATGTCAATCACTGTAGACATTTGCCTCTGGTATCTCTCAGCACTATAGTGTCTGTGGTGCTTGGGATAACTGTGTAACATGACTGTACAAGTCATTATTCATCTAGCAGTTGTATACATTTACCTGTTAAATATAAACCTGTGTGTGACTGAGTGTTGTGTGTGTGCTTCCAGATGAATGGTTTATGGCCCATTCACACCCACCACACCCCCCATTGCCATAGCTAGATGTGGCTGCTGCTGTACCAGACATTACATGTACCTTGTTATACTCTTCTCCCTAAGGGCTACCCGGGCCTTGAAGTACCAGTGCAACACTGTTGTACAAATGGGTTGATAGGCATGGGATACCCACTGAGTTCTGGCAAGTGTGTGTATGTGTGTATATATGTAGGGTACAGCATTCTGAGGCCACATTCTCCTTATACAATACGTCTTGCCACACAGTATTAGGGATAGTGATGTTGTTGACGATAGGAGAGGCATGACAATGCATCACCCTACTATGCCTGTGGCATATGCATTAGATGCATATCCCTGTAGTAGCACTCTTGGGATAGACAAGCGGTTGTATTACAGTCCTGGTCAATGTGTGATGGTAGGTATGTCAGAGTGTTATCATGGCTTTCAGTGCATACAATATCCACTGTGGGGTGTGGGTGCTGAGTGTACTGTCTTTACATCATGGTACTCTGGTACATGTCCCATATTCCACTGTATGGAGACCACTGTCACCATCAACCATACAGGTAACTGATAACATTATCCAGCCCAGTTCTCCATGTACTGTGTGCAGCTTATCTGTAAAACAATGGACACACTGACAAGGTAGTTAGCACTGATAAGCCCAGGTCTCTCAGATGTGTGTCTGACTGTTATGTGTTTATCAATGTGTATATGACAGCATGTCACTCTATGTAGTGTCCATAAACAATCAGTACATCCCCCATTACCATACTGTACAGGTCTAGTGATGTTCTTCACGTAACATGTAACCTGGAACACACCTCATCCTAAAAGCTGTGTGGTGTTTGCATTTAAGGCCACACACATCAGTAGCACTACATACCTAGGTAGGGGTCTAGTCCTAGTGTTGCCAAGTAAGAGTGTGTGTGTATGTGAAGGAATCTACTTCCATTTGCAGAATATACATGTCCCAGGAGGTCATCTGTCTGAGAACTGCCTGGCATATGCTAACATTTCACAGGTATCATCCTGTGGACATACATTCCATCACAACTAGTGGTAGATGCGTAAATACCCTCTTCCCCACTGTATAGGTGTGTAGCAATAATAGGGTTGGTATATATAGCTGAGTGTGGCTGTTGTGGACACAGCCACCATCATTGCAATTACTGTTGAGTGTATTCCCCTGCTTAGTTGGCCATAGTACTATACAGTTCATGTTAACAGGTTAGGTAGTTGCCTATCACACTATCTATGGTTCTACAGCACCTCTTACCCACCAAAGGGTAGGGCTGTCCACCCACACCAGCACACCTATGTTCACCGAGTTGAGGACTGCACTACATTGGGGAAGGGGACATATACCCTGCCAGTACCATCATCAATGACATTAAACTAGCACACTGCTTATTTCTCAATGTGATTTTGTTGTGCCTATTCTGGCTTGCTGGATTTACATAGGCTACAATGTGTTCCTTGCACAGGTACATCCATCCATGTGTTTAGTATTCTCTGTGTATTGCATCAGGAGCAAAGCCTCAGTGTGTGTTATACTCAAGCATGTGGTGTGTACCACCCCGTACACTTACCATTGGCCACTGTAGAAGGGCTGCTGACAGCAGCCACCTTGCACTCACCTGTGTACACCATCTCCAGACCTATCCAGGCCATTTGGCACATGCAGTAACTGTTATACAGACCTGTGACATGTGCTCACCTGTACCCAGGATATGGCACAGCCAAGGTGTCACCACAGTGCCATACCCCTTTTAGGATACAACAGCAGACCATCCTCCTGCTGGCACATGGACACGTACAACACAAACAGATTAAATTATGGAGACCACAATCACTCAGTGTTAATAACAGCTATAATGCATCATATCTGGACAGCTGCACTTCCTGACATGTAAGCATTAAACTTTACTGCTGCCATGTTACACACCATTACATTGGTACACCGTAGTACTGTCACTGTGTGCATCAGAATCATATCAGCCTGTCCCTACATCGATGTTATGGATGACAGGGATGTGGCACAGGTATCATCATATGCACAGGGTGTTTTGTTGGTTTGCCAGAGACCTAGGCTGAGCCATATGTTTGACACCATGTGTGTGAGTGAGGGGGTTTAATTATTGATATGGCCATGGTGATGTGGTGTGTGTAGTTATGCAGTTTCCCTAGCTGTGTTTGTATTGTGTGTGAGTATGCATGCACACAGTTCTGCCATGTGGCTGCCCTATACAGATGTTTGTTGGACAGCTGCAGACCATACCTGGCAGGGTGTGCAGTTCATCGCCTCCAGCCACAGCACGAGAACTGTGCCTGCAAGGGGTAACACGGTCACATCCAGGTACAAGCCATGATATGGTACTCTCCCCTGATGATGATATATATCCACTGGAACCATGTCACTCATGGGACTGGCCAGGTCTTTGTGCATGTGGTCTGCTGTGGTGTGGTGTGGACAGTGCCCCCTCCTGCAGTGCTGGGGCTGGTACTGCCACTACAGGAGTAGCTTGGTGTTCTTGCATGTCCACATCGACCTCCAGCTGTTGGTGTTGCTGGCCTATGTCCACATGGCCATCACACCACTCCCACCACATGCTTGAGGATGGACATTCCACGGTCAAGGAGTCCCACCATCTCACCCAACCATCTATCCATGGCCTATGAAAAATAACAGAGGGCACCTGCAAGATCAAGGATGCTGTCAGTAACAGCTGAATTAGTAGCCCTCTGCAACCTCAGAGCCTGTCTGGTGTACCATTCCATATGTGCCTTCACCTCCTTGACACCCTAAAACATGCATCTAGTGGTTCCAGATGTGGTACTTCTGCCAGGAGCACGATGACCAGCAGCCCTCCATCAAGCACCCCTGTACATCTGCCTATGTGGTACCCTACTGGACATACGGCTATGGCTGCTGTGTCCAGACACAGGTGCCATAGATACCACACTGTCCTGTCCCATGCCACGAACCACCAACTGTCCCTCTGCTATGGCCACTTGTGATGGGGTATGTATAGGCATTGTGACTGTGTGCGGGGATGGGGTGGATAATAGTGGGATGTCAAACAATGGTGCAGCTTCAGCCTCTGACAAACACGCCTGTGCCTCAACACACCTATCATCATTTTCACTGTCTGTATGAACACCAACATCAGAGTGCCTGCAGGAGGGACCCTGACCCACATCACCACCCATGAAGGGAAAACAAGAAATGCACTTTAAGACCTGTACGTCAGTGCTTAACAGTACACACACACACACACACACACACACACACACACACACACACACACACACACACACACACACACACACACACACCAGTCTAGAATAATTACAGTCAATAATACCAATCATTAACGTATCATTCTTCTAATTGCCTAGAAAAGTGATCACAAAACATGACCTGTTACTCCATTACCTCTTTGACTTGATTGGAGTCGTTGTTTCAAAGATTCCCTGATGTCATCCAGTGTTCACCCTGGGTTTGTCCAGACATCTTGAGCATGGCCCCATATGTTATGGGCTACTACAGTCACTCAAAAATGTCATGCACTGGAGTGTTATATGTAACTATTGTTCAGTAGATAGATGCAAGATCTGTTGCTCTATTAACTTTTTATGTGGACTACAGTAATATTTGGAAACACTCTCTGGTGTTGTCTAGTAATTCCTCAATGCATCTGTAGTGTTGCATATGTGGGTATTCTTTCACCTTTCTGCTGATTGCAATTAAAACAGTATCCCTGGTGTCTAGTTTCCCTCCCAATGCATGTTTCATGCTACAGACATTATTATACTGTCAGCTGTCTTGAGATTACATGTCAGAAAAGTATTCCTGGTGTCTCATGTGTCTGTCCATGTCCATGTACGGCACGATTTCAAAGGGAAGTTGAGAGGTATGAACAACCCCACACTCACTCTTGTGCATACATGGACACACACACAAACATGCACACACATCCTACATACATCAACCCCCTCTCCACTCCACCACATTGCACTTATGGACAAAATAACCCCCCCACACACACACACACACACACACACACACACACACACACACACACACACTTACAGGTGAGCTTGCACAAAGATATTACACACAGACCTCCCATTACCCATCTGTTAACATGCATGACATATGGCACTCAACAGCATTTAGTGCAGCTATTGTCAATCCATGCTAGCAGCATTATACATATCTGTGATGCATGGGTTGTGTTAGTAGGTGATGCCCCTTCCCCTGCAACATACTGCACCCATGTACACAGTATTGCTGTGCACCTATTCGGCACCCTGGCATGTACAGGGCACCATTCCTCACAGGTGTGCACATCATTGCTGAATGTGTATTATTGTGTCAGTTCTGTTTGCTCTGCTGCTCACAGCCCCTATATGTTTGTCTGACACATACCTGGGATGATATGTGGACAGATGTCATTAGTGAATGCCTGATGTCTGATTTACAGATCTCATCATCCGTGGTGCATGTATGGCCAATAAAATACAATTATACTGACAATCTTCAAACCTTACTGTGGCTATGGGGAGTATACACACCCTTATTGATATGACACCCTCTTCCTTGATATGCCATGGGACCACGTTACTGCATATGTTAACATTACACAAACCTGAAATGTGACATATGACCTGTGCAATCAAATGCAGTGTCAAACAAATGTGTATGTTGTGCAGATGCTGATTGAGATGCATACAATTTGTGAGTGCATATGTGTGCATGGCTTTATCATGATGGTTTGTTGCACCTACTGGTATGTTTACTACAGCAGTCACTACTCCCGGCAGGGGTGTACTAGCATGGACCATCTGCATTTGCCAGTATTTGGTCAGTCTGCCCTACAAATGTCCCCCAAGGTCAACTCATGTGCAGATCCCTTGGAGGACACACAGTGCCGTCACTATTGCTGTGAAGTCAGGGTTATGTCTGCCACAGTTCCTGACCTTGACTGTGTGCAGATACAGCCATTCGCAGTGTCCTTTGGATCTCTGCTTCAGTGCACTGTTGTGTCATGATGACAGCCCCTCACCACCCTCAGCCTTTTTGCAGATGATTGCCAACTATGGCCTACACATGTTTGTCATTTTGCAGTCTTCCAAACACTGAACACCATGTGTACCAGCCTAGTCCCTGCTAATGAATGGCAAACATACAAGTGTACACTGGCACCGGCAAGGTACAGATGGTGATGGTGGGCCTGAGTCGGGGTGAGGTTTTGGTTGTGCAGCACATGTATTTTAATTAATACTGTCTGTAGGTTTCCAGCGTGGTCTTGGTACACCAGTACACATTGCAATGCATGCCTTTTGGGGACCTTTGCTGTTATGCATACCCTACCTGTAGAGAGGCCTGGCTGATGTTTCTTGTGGCACAACTGTCCCATCTGATTACCCTAACCCATGGCCACACTTATGCAGAGTCCAGGCAATTGCTGGCATGGGTACTGCACAACTAGTACTTGCTAGACATTCCTGCAACTTCCTGAGTGTTGTGGCATATTACTAGGCAGCCTGCATGACCAGTTTGCAACATGTGACATCATCTGTCTTGGATGGCCATCTGTTTATTTTCTACATTAATCCTGTCCCCTACATCCTCACCACATACGTGACTGCCTGCACTGTTTGCCATGGTATATGCAATGGTAGGTATGGCTACCTGTCCAACTCCAGGGTGCTACCTGTTGAGTATAGTATCCATGCCGTGGCATGTAAGAAGTGTGCAAGCCATGGCTGCCTCTGTTGCAGGTAAGTGGGCACATTTGATGGCCAAACATCT
>NC_056726.1:1910789337-1910886990 GCF_019279795.1 Protopterus annectens
CTGCACCTGTTAGCCTTATACATTTCTCAGTACATTCACAGCTACATACAGCTGAAATTTAAAGGTTAACACAGGACAATGTTGGCAGACAAACGAGTAAAACACATTCTGATGGGAATATGTACTGTTGCTTTTTTCAGTTATTTGACATGCCCATTCCAAAGTATGCAGACAATCAGTGCTAAATCAGTTTACCTCAGTTAATGCATTCTGCAGGGCATACACATTTCTATTTATTAGGTACAAGTGAGATAACACACACCAGTGGTTGGGATCACCTTTATTAGTTTTGACATACATATCTGTGTACGACTCAGAACTCCACAATTACTATTCCTGCATGATCTGTACAGGGGAATGCTTTTCCTTTCTAACTGTTACAGTAGAATAGCAGCCCTCAAAGCACAGGACCCGGATTCCAATAATAAAAGTATTAATAACCAAATGGTTAAACAAAACTTTATTGAACAAAATAATAAAATAATAAAATGATAAAAGTTAAACGCTTTCTCTCGGTCAGTACCGAGCTTCCTCAGAACAAATGGCAAATAACCATCAAGTCAGTTATTAAATAGTCGTTAATAATCACATGGCTCTTCTTCTCAAATCACCATTTAAAGTGGTACAATGTGTAAATGGTGAATAAATAAACAACATAGTATAAAGTCCATAAATAATTAATAGTAAAAACCTAAATACTAATAAATTGTTTAACAATGTATAACCTATTAAACCAATAACGTGTATAAAACCACCTATTAAAACAGTCCTGTAGTTCGGACGGTCACAAATCATAGTGACAAATAACATCACCCTTCCTACCTTAAAAAGGTTAAAAACTGTTGTGCAGACTAGGTGGTATACTAGAAAAATGCATCCCATCATGCAAATGCCAGAACACCCTTGAACAAATAGTATCCATATTTAATAAAAAACTGTTAGATCACCATAATTAATAATCAATAATAAATATAGTATCAATAAATAAAATATAGTAAAATATAATAAGTTGAAATAAATTATAATAAATTCATAAATGGGCCGCTCTTAATTTCAATACACTACTGATGTTAATATTGTCATTCAAACCAGGAGCCCTCCCTGCATCCAGTTTCAACTGCCAAAGCAGCTCTCGGTACTCCAACCTAGCTTCCCAATTACCGCCTCTAAGATCTGGGGTCAACTGTTCCAACACAATAAATTTTAATTCCATGTTATTACAGACCTGGGAATGTTTAAAAAAAGCATTAGTATCTTTACCCTTGGTAACATCATATATATGCTCATACACTCTTTTTCTAAATTGTCTCTCCGTTTTGCCAACATAGAAACTGTTACAAATTGTATATATTCCTAAATAAACCACCCCTTTCGTCCCACAGTTAAAATAATTGGTGGATTTAAACTTAAATCTTCTTGAGGGGATAAAAACCGTACCCTGGTTCATCATAAAACTACATTACTGGCATGATCCACACTTGTATGTGCCAACTTTCAATCTACCTGTACCCAGTTTTGTTAAAGAACTCCTTTCCTGGAGCTCCTTCAAATTAACATCTCTTTTCCTCACAAATTGTGGGAGGGTTGGAATATAATTTCTAATTTCATCATGTAAAGTTAAAATTGGCCAATGCTTTAAAATAATCTGTTCCACTTTGTGAGATGTAGTGGAAAAGGTATGTATGAAATTGTTTTTAAATTTGGCTGTTTCCAGCAGTACATTGTTGTTAGTGATCATTTGACCCATCCCTAACAGGGGAAAATATTTCAAATCTCTATTTTCTGTAACTTCCACTATCATGTTTTCAATAAGTTTCCTAGGGTATCCCTTTTCTTCGAATAATGCCCCAATAGTCTCTACCTCTTCTAAAAAACCTTCATAGGTACTAGTCATCCTCGAGGCCCTAATAATTTGGCCCTTTACAATACCCTTCTTCTGATTCTGTATTCCCACCTGTGCAGTTTAAATAGGGCAGTTTTCCCACACTTTTTTGTGATTGGGCAGTTTTAATATGCTGCACTATGCTTAGCTCTGCGCAAATCCACATAGCAATGCTTACACCAGCTAAGCAGAGCTGAATGCAGGTAAGCAATGCTTACACTAACAAATCATTGCTTAAATCTATTTTTTTCATTAAAGTTATAAGTTGTTTTTTACATTTATATTTTACATATTCCCACCCCAACTGTGCTATACGTGAGCCATATGATTGACATCTATCATTCACATTCCTTAAAAGTTTATTAAATAAATTGTCAGAATGGTGATTTGAACCAAGCATGTTCTACATACTATACCATGGCAGTACCACTACACTACAGCAGCTTGACTGCACTTGTCTCTCATTTTCAGGATTTCAGGCAGGCTAAGCATAGTGGCACAAAACTGCAGATTTATTTCATGAAAAAAAATATTATTACATTTTTTTTTTTTTTTAAATAAATGAAGAAAGAAGATTTATTATTTTATTTACCTTAGAGTGTTGTTAATAATCCTTTGTTACACTTTTATTTATTTATTTTTTTTTTATTCCTTTCCTCTTGCCCTAATGCTTCCATGCACATAGGGCAAGAGTGCATACATTTGGGGGGTGAACGTGACGGCTGCTGCCTTCTATAGGTGTTTGTGGTATTTTTTTTTCAGTGTCCACGGACACTGAAATGTTAGCTATTTACATTTCAGTGTCTGCGGACACTTGTTTACTATATAATATTAGAGCCAGACTCTAATATTATATAGTTTGACACGCATCTGTACAGCACTTTCAGAGTGAAGGGGGCATGTTTCAGGTGCTGAAACTGCTGACACACACCCCATGCACTTGTTCCTGGCTCATGTCCATTTAGTTTAGATAGCAGCGTGCCTTCATGCATATGCAAGGCACGCTGCTATCCTAAATGGGCACGAATCACTCTGTGCAAGAATAGCCTTATTCTTGTATGGAGCTTCGTGAATCCAGGGGCATATGTTTTACCATACCTTTTGATAGTCCCTTCTTGTGTTTTTAGATTTTGTAGAATATGAAGATAACTAGAGTTTGTTATTACATAGAATTAATACAAGTAGTTAGATATTTTTAATTGATATTGCTGGTATTCATTTGTGTTTGCATAGTTTGTACTGCATGCTAAAGACTTGAATTTCCTGCCATTTTCTGCCAAAAAGGTGTTTATCTGTACATTCTTATTGCCTTCCATGCAAGGCAACAAAAACAAACAAACAAAGTAAAAAACAGCCCCTAAGGTAAGACAATGTACCTAACACGTTAGTCATAGGTGACTCTATAGTCCGGCACACTGATGTCCCTCTCACCAGGTTGAGCAAGGAGAAAATTACAGTCAGCTGCCTGTCGGGTGCAAGGATCACCACATAACGCATGCACTCAAGTCACTCCAAAACAAGCACAAATATGACTCTGTCATTGTCCATGTTGGAGTAAATAACTTGAGATGTACCTCCCTGGACTACATGAAAAGAGACATGGAAGAGCTCTTGGATCATGTGGCCCAGGCAGGTATGACCCTAGCCCTGAGTAGCTTCCTGCTTTCGCCCAGAATGATACCACAATATAAGGACAAAATGATTGACTTCAACAATTGGCTAAGCTTCTGGTGTCATTCAAATGGGATCCAGTATCTGTCTGCCTGGGACGACATGATTGACAGACCATGATGCTTTGCCAGAGATGGTCTGCACCTGTTACCCCTGGGATTTAGGTTACTGGCTAAGGCTCTTGCCACCCCTATAGTGTCTTTTTTAGGCAAAGTTCAAAGGACAAAACCACCACCATAACAGGTACAAGCATGCAAAATCTGAAGGTAATGCTACTCAATGCTAGAAGTCTAAACCTCAAAATGCACTCTCTCAAGGCACTCTTAAAAATGGAGAACATCGATATCTGTGCAGTAACTGAGACCTGGTTCAATGCTCCAGAGAGCACCACTGCAATACCAGGCTACAACTCTTACCACACTTTTCGGCCACCAAACCAGGACCGAAACACTAAAGGTGGAGGAGTGTCAATATTCACCAAGGATATTCACACCACCAGGCTAGTTGCTCAACACAATGCATCTGAAATTCTCCAGGTGCAACTAACACTAGGTAAGACTGCAATCCAAACTGTAGCTTGCTACAGATCCCCCACCATACCCCAAGATCCTCACTACACCTTTCTAAACATACTGGAAAATATTAAGATAGAACCAAACACCCTAATACTGGGTGATTTTAACTACCCTACCATTAACTGGGAAAACTATTCATGTACCAACACCTTTGCCCAACGGTTCTTGGAATTCATAAATTCCAATGCCCTGGATCAACTAATCCATAGTCCCACCAGGGGCTCCAATATCCTAGACCTGGTCATTACCAACATGGGAAATCGATGCTCCATACCTATGGTCACCCCCTCGTTAGTCAGGTCTGACCATAAGCTAATCACCCTTAACATCCACATCCCACCCCACCCCCAGTAAGGAAACCTCCATAAAAAGCTTCTCCAAAGCCAACTTCATGCTACTCAAGTCAGAAGTGACAAACTTCATGACACCCATGCAGATGGGAACTGAAAGTTCAACTACTGAATCCTACACTAAGGCACTGTATGAGCACATCCACTCATGCATGAATCGTGCCATCCCAAATAGAACCAAGATGCTCTCATCCAAAAAAAGGAAGCCAATCTGGTGGTCCCCTGCCATAAACAAACTTTACAACAAAAGGAAGAAACTGTTGCAGAAAAGAGGAAAATCCCAGGATGCAAAAAACTCCCTTACCAGCCTCAGTAAGAAACAGAGATCCCTCATAAAATCCTCCAAAGCTAGTTACGAAAATAAAGTTGCCAAAGATTCCAAAGAGAACCACAAGGTATTCTATAACTATGTCAAGAATCTAAATGGCAATACTCATATCTGCTCTGAGCTAAAATAGAATGGCATTAAATATACTGATCCCAAGGATATTGCCAATATCCTGGCAGATCGATTCAGTGCCAGCTTTACCCCCCTTTCACCCCCTAAATGGCCCATCTCAATACCGGAAGATTGCCAAATTCCGGTAATAACAGCCACGCAGGTAAAAAACACACTCTCCAAAGCTAAGAATACAGCATCCATGGGAACAGATAGGTTCATAGGTTTATACTAAGCTATCTGCCTTAAGGCATTTATAAGCCTAGCCCAAGTTTTTGTTGCTTACGCCACCCCTTATATGAAAAAATACTGTGCCCATTAGTTTGTTGTGCCTCTGTCCAGCAGTGACACAGAGATGATTCCTGGGATAAACCTACGATCTCCCATCCACAGGTCAAGATTTCTCTTGAACAGAGCCAGCGAGGTGCTCTGCCTCACGTGGATCGGGATTTTATTCCACAGCATAGGGAGTCTCTGAGTGATAAATCTATCCCTCCAGCACGTCCTATTTATATCTGTGCTAAGGTTTAAGTCGCTTGCTCTAGTGGTTTTGGTGGATTTGGATTTTTGAGGTGGAGCATGTCCATTAATTCGGGTTGGACATGGCCTTGTATGTCAGGCACATGTCACCTCTGAGCAGATGGTATGCAACTGAATAGAGCTGGAGTTTCTTCAATCTGGCAGCATATGACAGATTTTGGAGTTCCTTTATCCTTTTGGTGAGGAACTTTTGGGGTCTCTCCAATTGCTGCAGATGTCGGGTGAGATACATCCCGAATGGGGCATTGTACTCGATCATTGGTCTGATAAGTGAAGAGTACAGGCGAACAATGACCTCACTAGATCTGGATGTGAATCCCTTCATGATCAGGTGGGCAATGTAGAAGGTCTTTCTAACCACTTTAGCAATGTGAGTGACAAAAGAAAAGCCACTGTCAACCTGGGTCCCCAGGTCCCTGATAACCTCTTCTGTGCTTAGTGGATTGCCGCCTATATGGTAGCTTGGGGTTACCTTGTTTTTCCCAAAGGGTATGACTATACATTTTTGGCGTTTAACTTCAGGCCATGGCTCTGGCACCAGCTATCTGTTTCCGTGAGTCCCTTCTGAAGGATATCCGTGTCGCACTTTCCACTATGGCGCCCAGTTTGCGGTCTGCAAACTTTGTCAAAAGTCCTCCGTGTTGGCCTGTACTTCTGAGAAGTAGATGCCCAATAGGGGCCAAGGACCGAGCCTGTGGGACAGCACATGTGACCGGCTTGGAGTCTGACATAAGCCAGCAACTCTAACCCTGTGGGTTCTGTCCTTAAGCCAGTTTGCAACCCATCTTGTGACATATGGGTTTACATTTAAGCTGGTAAGTTTTTCTACAATACCCGAGTGGGTATTGTGTCAAAACCTTTGCAAGGTCAAGGTAGGCTGTATGGACTGCCTTTCCTCATCAATGGCCTTGGTGACTGTTTGAAGAAGTCGACCAAGTTCAAAAGGCATGATCTGCCCTTGACAAAGCCAAACTGGGTCGGGTCCAATGTCTGCAAGTCCCTATATCTTTGTTTATGAGCTCCATTATGATCCTCTCCATAGCTTTGCCGACTAGACTTGTTAAGCTTATGGGTAATTACCAGGGTCTGTAGAGGCACCGCCTTTGTGGAGTGGGACCACAGTTGCCGTCGCCACTCCTTGGGCACGTATCCTGTGGTAAGGCTGAGATTAAACAGCTGCCTTATGTGCTGGTTTAATTCCTCATTTAGCTCATGTAGCACAGGGGACACCATCCGGTCCCATTGATGCTGTGTTTTTAGCTTTAGAGAGCAGCTTTCACCTGCGCATTTGAGATGTCTGGGAGGCTACACTCTGCTGGGATAGTTATCTCTCCTTTAGGGAGAGGGGTGAAGTTTGCACTGAACCTGTCTGCCAGTATGTTGGCAATGTCTGTGGGTTCAGTGATTTTGTATCATTTTGGACTAATTCTGAGCATATCTGGGAGTTTCCACCCAGGTTCCTAACATAGCTGAAAAGGCCTTATGATTGTCCTTTGAATCCATGGCAATTTTCTCTCAAAATTGGCCTTAGTTGATTTTATGAGTGCTCGTTTTTACTAATAATGATCAGGGGTGACTTCCTTTTATGGATTTTGTTCTATCATGTAATAGCTTTCTCCTCTTATTGTAAAGTTTGTTAATGGCTGGGGTCCACCAGACTGGACGTTTGCCCTTTGTGGAAAGAGTCTTGGTTTTATTTGGGATTGCCTGATCCATGCAGTCCTGGAGGTGTTCATAGAAGGCATTTGTAAGGGCTTCCAGCTTGGGTTGTGGTTTCCACTGGCTCAGGGGCCTTGAAGGATACCACACCAGTCTTGAGTAGTGTGAAGTTTGCTTTAGAAGTTCTTCACTGTGGTCTTTTGTTTGGGGTGGGGGCGGGATGTGGATTTCCAGTGAGATTAGTTTATGATCAGATCTCACCAATGAGGATATACTTCGGTGTGGAGCATTTTGTCCCCATGTTTGTGATAATGAGATCTAGTATATTTTCTCCTCTCGTGGGGCAGTGACTAGCTGTTCCATGGCATTTAATTTATGAACTCCAGGAACCATTGGGCTAGAAAGTTAGGGCTTGAGTAATGTTCCCAGTCTATATTCGGTAGTTGAAGTCACCCAATATGATGGTGTTTGGAGATACATTTATACCCTCCAGTGTCTTCAGGAAGGCTGTGTGGGGTTCCTGAGTTTGAGAGGGTGGCCTGTAGCATGCTACAATTTGTAGAGCAGTTTTGCCTATGGTTAGTTGCACCTGGATGGTTTCCAAAGCTTGATGCGTTGCCACCGACCTGGAGGTGTGGGTATCCTTTATGAATATGGATACACCCCTCCTTTTGTGTGGTCGGGTTTTGGGGCGTATGATATGAGGTAAAACCTAATAGTGCCGAGGTGCTCTCAGGAGCCTTGAACCAGGTTTCAGTTACAGCACAGACATCGATGTTCTCCATACTGAGAAGGGCCTCGAGTGCATGCATTTTGAGATTTAGACTTCTGGCATTGAGCAGCATTACCCTCAGTTTCTTCCATTTTTGTTTTCTAGGGTGGTAGGTTTAGAATTTGAGCCTTGCCTAAAAGGCACTATGGGGTGGCAGAGCCTTAGCCAATATCCGGAATCCAGGGTGACAGGTGCAAACCGTCCCTTGTGAAGCAGCATGGCTTGTCAAGCATGTCATCCCAGGCAGACAGACACTGGATCCCCTTTGAATGACACCAGACATTAAGCCAATTGTTAAAGCTGATCATCTTGTCTCTATATTGTGGCATCATTCTTGGTGAAGGAAGGATACTGCTCAGGGTCAGGGTTATACCTGCCTGGGCTACATAATCAGAGAGCTCCTCTATGTCTCTTTTCATGTAGTCCAGGGAGGTACGTCTCAGGTCGTTTACACCAGCATGGACAATGACTGTGTCATATTTGTACTTGCCATGGAGTGACCAGAGTGCTTGTGTTATGTGGCGGATTCTAGCGCCCGATAGGCAGCTTACTGTGACCCTCTCCTTGTTCAGCCTGGTGAGTGGGGCGTCAGTGTGTCTGACTATGGAGTCACCTATGACAAGTATGTTTGGTGTTGTATTTCGCCTTAAGGGCTGTGACTGCTTTGCACACTGCTGACATCCTGGGCTGACATCCTGGGCTGTGTACTACATGAACTACAATATGAACTAGCACCTCGCCTAAGTGTCATGTTTAATCACAACCTCACCACAGGTTTCATGCCCACTGAGTGGCATTGAGCTACATTTATCCAACTCCACAAGGGGGGATCCACCTTGGATCCTGGAAACTACCGTCCCATCAGTCTGACAAGCCTTATCTGCAAGGCCATGGAACGTATTATCATGGAAATTATAAACAAAGACATTGGCAACCTTCAAACACTTTACCCCACCCAGTTTGGGTTTGTGAAGGGCCGATCTTGACTCCTGAACCTGATTGACTTCTTCAAATCAGTCTCCAGAGCCATGGACAAGGGTAAGGTGGTCCACACAGCCTATCTAGGCCTGGCCAAGGCCTTTGACACCATCCCCCACTCTGGAATCATAGATAAACTTACTAAGCTGGGTATTAATCCCTACGTCACCCAATGGGTTGCTAACTGGCTTACTGATAGAACCCACACTGTAAAAGTAGCCAATTCCAAATCCAGCTCCAGACAAGTGACAAGTGGAGTACCTCAGGGTTCAGTCCTGGGACCACTCTTGTTTGGCATCTACTTCTCTGAAGCACAGGCCAACACTAAGGGACTCTGGCTAACAAAGTTCACAGATGACTGCAAACTGGGAGCCATTATTGAATCCCCAAATGATGTGGATTCTCTACAAAAGGGCATTACAGAAACAGATGCTTGGTGCCAGAACCATGGGCTCAAGCTCAATGCCAATAAATGTATAGTTATCCCCTTTGGGAAAAAACATGTATCTGTGAATTACCATATAGGTGGCAGTACACTAAACACCGGAAGTGTGATAAGAGACTTAGGGACACAGGTGGACAGTGGTCTCACCTTCGATAACCACATCACCACAATAGTCAGGAAATCCTTCTATGTGGCACACCTCATCACTAAGGGCTTTTCATCCAGAAAAAAGGAGGTCATTGTCCCACTGTACTCATCCCTCATTAGACCCATTATAGAATACAACACCCCGTTTGGTATGTACCTCTCAAGACATCTGCAACAACTGGAAAGGCCGCAGAAATACCTCACTAAAAGAATCACAGGCCTAAAGCAGATGCCCTACGCTGACCACCTTAAAAAACTCCAGCTATACTCAGTCACATATCATCTACTCAGAGGCGATCTCTGCCTAATATGCAAGGCCATGTCAAACCCAGAGCTGTTGGACATGCTACACTTAAAGAAATCCCAATCCCTCAGAGCCACATGCTCCAGGGATCTAAACCTTGTCATCACAATAAACAAAACATGCTGGAGGGATAGGTTCCTGACCCAGAGACTCCCCAGACTCTGGAATAGATTGCCTATACATGTCAAGCAGAGTGCCTCTTTGGCCCTCTTCAAAAGGAACCTTGACGATTGGATGGGAGAAATGAAATTCACCCCAGGGATCACGTCAGTCTCCCTGCTAGACAGGGGTCCAGGGAAGTAAATAGTGTGGGAAGATATAGCCAGGGAATTGTTATGGCTAGGCTTGTATAGGCCCTAGGGCTGATAGTCTAGTACCAACCTATGAACTTAGCTGAGCATGCGGACTGTTATATTTAATAGTCAGAGTTTATTCTAACATTCTACATGCTATTAAAACATCTGCTGAAAAATCTGGCAGAGGACAAATAATTACCTTTAGCTGATATCACATTCATATTAGGAAACTATTCATAATTTATTTATCTGTTTCAGTTTGTTCATGGAGGTAGAACACTGATCCAAATGGACCATTTTCAGACTCAGCCAAGAAGAACTGTCCAATGAAAGACTTGCTCAGAGTCTCACAGTAATCAAATGGAGGCAAAGGGAATCAAAACCTAGATTACTTTGATAACTGCCAGAATAATTGTAGAACAGAGTATGTGTGCTGTGTCTTTAAGAAGCATATCAAGGACTGAATATGCATATATAACTAGAGGGCATGTGCTATACTCAGTGCAATTTTAAAAGTGCTGCCAGACAGTGAGCATGTAAGAATGAATGTAGCTAGATTGTATATAAGTTACCTAAGCTGAAGTTAATAAGCTTTAATTGTGTTGTGTTTGTACATAATAAATCTGCTTGAACAGAACCCACAAAGACTCATCTATTACATCCTGACTAGATAAGCGACATGGTGCCAGATCCAGGATTCCAGAGAATGATATTCATAGCCACGAGGTGCAAATATAGCAGTGAAGGTAAACTAAGAGACGCAAGCACAGAAAAGAGCCAGAAAAGAACCAAAGGTAATAAAAACTTGCACGAACAGTTTATTTGTAAAAAAAGATGAAATGGAGCATTACAAGGGCACAAACATCATTATTAAAACAAGCAAGATGCACAAGGTTTATTAATTAAACCAAATGTTTAAGATTAAGAGATTTGATAAAACAATTATCAGAAAAGCAAAATGAGTATGGTTACAGCAAATCAAGTATGTTTAAAGCAAAACAAGTGTGTTTAAAGCAAAATGGGCATGTTTGGAGTAAAACTAGCACAAGAAAAGTACAATGGGCATGAGAAGAGATTACATGAGCAAAACAAATATGATAGGGTAAAAAGGGCACATTTTGCATAAATAAAGCAAGGTGACTGCATGTGTTTTGGCAAAGTGCCGTGTTTTGACATAACTACACCTTCATATTGTATCAAGGGCATAACTGGATTTATTCAAAGTATCTCAAAGTGTGTAAAAGTGCTTGCAGTGTATGCTTGTTACTGTGCATGTATTCTGAAGAGTTTATTTGTGTGCAAAGTGCAAATATTTCATGAAGTGCAGTTAAAGTACAGCCATTTCAAAAAGTTTCTTGTGCTGGGTGTGTCTTTTCACAACATGCCACCATTACATAGTGTTTCTTGCACTGTAAAGAAGTATCTAGCAGTGTACTGCCATTTTGGAGAAGTTTCAGTGTGCCATGTACTGTTTATTCACAAAGTGCATTTACTTCAAAATGTTTCTTACTCTGAGCTTCTTCTGCCCAGTTCATTCACACAGTGCAGTTATTTGAAACGTTTCTTAAAATGATGATAAATTACTTTTGCAGTACAGTAGTTTTGAGAGGATTACAATGTCCGAGAGACTTATTTCACAAAGTTAAGTTATTCAGAGGCTTGCTGTGCTATTGGGCAAAGTTACAAATCCTGGCATAAATTTCTGGCATATATGTATGTATGTGTGTCTGTGCATATTTGCAAAATACTGCCATGTGTTATTATGGCAGATGGATTTCAAAAGCCCTCACCACTTGTATTTGATCAGAATATTGCAGAGAATTGGAAAATAGTTGAGCAAGAGTATTGTATTTCTATACAAGCAACTTATTCTGACAAAGATGCATGCACCAGGGCATTCATTTTGCTAAAACTATCTGGGTCAGAGGCCATTGAAAGAGAGCATTTGTTTGTGTATGCACCAGCAGTATATGAGGGATTAGGTGAAAATCATCATATTGTTGTACAGGCTAAATCAAGGAAAGTCCCCAAGTGTTTGAAGCACAAATTCAGGGAAATGTGGAACCCCCAGACAAATATTATATTACAGAGGCATTTGTTTTACACAAGAGATCATAAACCAGGGGAAACATTTGCAGCTTTTATTACTGACCCGAGAAACAAAGCTAAAATGTGCCGGTTTGGTGACTTAAAAGATGAGTTAATAAAGGACAAGCTTCTGTATGATCTTAATAGTTCTGCTGTGAGAAAGATTTTGCTTCGTGACAGTGATTTACATTGAATAAAGCTATTGAGATTTGTCAAATCCATGAAGTTACAGAAAGACACACAAGTAAGTATGCTTGCAAGTGACAGGAGCATGGTTTCAGCAGGCTCCAGAGTAAATGTAGATAGCATGCAACACATGGCAAACTGAAACAGGCCTAAGCACATGGCAGCCACAGCCCCTGCTGGTTCACCAGCAAAACCACATAGTTTTCCAGCAAGTTCCAAAAAAGGAGCATGCTCAGTGCAGTACAACCATGAGTCAACAAAACCCAAATCCGACATTACTGTTAACTGTCACAACCACAATGCCAGTCATGAGTCTATAAGGGAAAAATTCTTAGCATTTGATGCCACAAGTGTAAACAATGGAACCATGTTTAAAAGTTTTCCAACTCAAGTAAACCTCACACAGTTATAAAGAAGGGTCACTCAAAAAAGCAAGTTGATCATATAGAGAGCTGCAATTCTACTTTCTATGTAGATGGTTTGTCAGTAATTGGTGAATAGTGGATGATGTGGATGATGTGTGGCTAGTATTGTGAAACTTATTGCTTATGGAGGTGAAGAAATTCAAACCAAAGGCTTAGTAGTGCTTTCATGTTATTTGGCTAGGAACTGTTACAGCTTGTTAGTCTGTGTAGTCCGAAGACCTGTGCAGTCATTATTGAGTCTCAGAGACAGTTTCAGAATGAATTTGCTTTCCTTTACCAAAGAAGTTCATCATATAAGTGCATATCCTAGTTCCAATTTTTCTGAAGCCATCTTCTCAGAGTATGCTGATGTTTTTGATGACAAGTTGGGCAAACTTTCAGTTGTGTATTCTATGAAGTTACACCCAGAGGTCAGTCCAGTAGTCAGACCAGCAAGAAAAGTTCTGATAGCTATGCAGGATAAAGTCAAAACTCAGTTGGATAAAATGGTGCAGCAAGGTGTAATTTGTCCAGTTACAGAACCAAATGAATGAGTGTCGTCCATGGTGGCAGCCCACAAAAAAGGCTCAGATGAAATCAGAATATGTATTGACCCAAGAGATTTGAATAAAGCATTGAAGAGACCACATCATCCAATGCATAAAGTCGAAGAGATCGTATCCCTAATACCTAATGACACTGTTTTTTCTGTCTTGGATACAACAAGTTCATTTTGGCAAGTGATGCTTGATCACAAATCCTCATTACTGACCACTTCCAGTACCCTGTTTGGCAGATATAGATTCCTGAGGATGCCGTTTGGAATAAATTCTGCAAGTGAAGTCTTTCAGTGTGCAATGGAGCAAATTTTTTCAGGTTATCCTTGTGCCATAATAGTAGACGATTAATTGGTTGGATGCAATGGTGAATCAGAGCATGACAGAAGCCTTAAAAGACTTCTATGCAGAGCACGTGAAGATAACTTAAAGCTCAATCCTCTAAAATATAAATTCAGCCTACCAGAAGTTACATATATAGGTCATTTATTTACCAGCACTGGCTTAAGACTAGACCTGTCTAAGCAAGCAGCTATGTCAGCACCTGATAATATTCAAGCTCTACAGCATTTTCTTGGCATGTTCGACTATTTAGGCAAGTTTATTCCAAACTTCAGCAAGTTGACAGCACCTTTAAAAGAGCTAACATGCAATATGTTACATGGTCTTGGTTGGAACAGCACCAGAAGGCATTTGAAAAATTTAAGTAGAAAATTGCCACGCCACCTACATAAAGATACTATGATGTCAATAAACCAGTCACTCTTTCCTGCGATGCTTCAAAATTTAGTCTTGGTGCAGTTATTCTTCAAGAAGGCAGAATAGTACCCTATGCATCTAGAACACTTACCCAAACTGAAATGCAATATGCTCAAACTGAGAAAGAAATTTTGGCAATAGAAGTTGCATGTTCAAAGTTTCATAATTATATCTATGGTCGAGCTACTCAGACTGAAACTGATCACCAACCTCTAGTTACTATTCTAAAGAGGCCTATGCATTCAGCTCCAGTGAGATTACAAAGAATGATGCTCAAATTGCAAAAGTACAACTTCAAAATGGTATATACAAAAGGCAAACTTCTTTATCTGGCTGATACCTTATCTAGATCACTCAGAAATACAATGGAACAGCAGAGAATTTTGACTTTGATGTACTGGCAGTGCATAATTTTTCTACCATGAGACGATATGAGTGGAGAGGTCATACAAAGACTGATCCAATTTTACAAAAGCTCAACCACTACACTAATGTTGGATGGTCATCAAAGAAATCTAGTGTACCACCTGGAATGCAAACCTAGTGTCCTTACAGAGATGAGATGTTGATGGAAGATGGCATTAATTTTAAAGGTCCTAAAATTGTTGTTCCTGCTTCCTTACAACATGAATATATCCAGATTTTGCATCATGGCCACCCACATTCCAAATCTACCAAAACAAGGGTGAGAGAACTAGTATTTTTGCTATCACTAGTGAAAGACATTGATAAAGTACTTTCGCCTTGTTCAGTATGCAATAGTACTAAACTGCATTTGCAAAGAGAACCACTTCAGCTAAGTCTAGTTCCTGATCTACCTTGGTCAACAGTAGCCAATGACATATTTGAGTGGAACAATCAGTATTACTTAGTATTGGCAGACTCTTATTATAACAGGTCTGAGATTGATTTACTACCTAATCTAGCATCCAGCACTGTTATTACTAAATTGAAATGTCATTTCTCAGTCCATGGTAGTCTACACAAAGTTATTTCTGACAATGGTACTCAATTTTCTAGTCAGTTGTTTCAGAAATTTGCAAGAGAATAAGACTTTGTATATGTTACTAGTAGTCCAGAATATCCACAGTCGAATGGACTAGCTGAGCATGCAGTGCAGATTCCAAAGCAATTACTTGAAAGGTCAAAGTGTGATAATACCAATGTCTTTTTGAATTTAGTTAATCTCAGAAACATACCCTGTGACGATATATTTGGCTTACTTGCTCAGAGACTTCTATCCAGGCAAACCAGAACAACATTGCCTATTAGTTCCAGTTTATTGAGGCCTAAAGCTAAAAACAACAGAACCATCAGAGCCCAATTATTCAGGAAGCATTCTTTCCAGAAGTCCAGTTATGATAAACCAAACAGATTTCTTCATCCTTTGAAAGAAGTAGAGACATTGAGGATACAAACGGCGAAAGGTTTTGACAGGATTGGTCAAGTAACAGGTATATGTGCAGAGCCAAGATCCTACTTCGTAGAATCTGAGGGTGTGGAGTACAAGAGAAATCGCAGACATGTTCTTCCTGTACCAGAATCATTATCTCAGCATAGTTCCTGTGATACAGACTCTAGATCTCAGAACAATCCAGACATTGTTCTTGTTCCAGAACGTGTCTTACCTTCTACTTCCATTCCTGATGATGCTCCCGATATTCCTAAGGTTGAACATTCAGCAGCGATGGTTCCAGTTGCTAAGTCTAATTTTCAGTTTTATGTCACACAATTTAGTTGTACTTCCAGACCTAGTGTGAAATACATAGTGACCTGAACATAACTTTATATATATATATATATATATATATATATATATATATATATATATATATATATACCTAGTTCTGTATAATTGCATGACAAAGAACTATTTGTATTGTTTGCAGATCAACTGATATTCTCAGCATTGCATGATCTATTTGTCAAAGAGGGAGGATGCAGAACAGAGTGTGTGTGTGCTGTGTCTTTAAGAAACATATCAAGGACTGAAAGTCCATATATAAATAGCAGGCACATGCTATACTCAGTGCCATTTTGAAAGTGCAGCCAGAGAGTGAGCATGTAAGAATGAATGCAGCTAGCGTGTATATAACTTACCTAAGTTAAAGTTAATTAGCTTCAATCATGATGTGTCTGTACATATTAAAGCTGCTTGAACAAAACCTCTATTTATTTCAAACCTATATCTGGCAGCACTGAATATATTACAGATTAAAAAGATGTGAAACAGTTTATTTTCTTCTTTTTTTTTCTCTGTAACTAATATTACAGGTAAAGCTCCATGAATTACAAAGAATGATGATCGGTTCTGTTTGAGAATTACCAAGTTATTATATGTTTTTGAAATAGATGGCAAGATTCACCTCTTGAACTTTGCTTCATTCTGCTGTTGAGGTGAATTTCTTGACATCCGTTTCTCAGATATATAACAATATGGTTATGATCACAAATCCTATCAAAATCCTCTATATTATGAGCACAATATAGCTCTGAGTAAAGCATTTATCAGATCAGTGCCCCTTTGGATCATAGAAGAAAACAGACCAGGTGCCTAGGGTCTTGCTCTGTTAAGAAATAAATGACTTAAAAAGAATTGAAGCTCGTACTTTATGTAGTCTAAAAATTATGAGGAGAGCAGATTTGAGGCTTCTGCGTAGTTTTGAAAACAAATTCTTTATGATTTACATATAACTTTAAAAAATACATTGGTATGCATTTGAATACCTGGAGTAGGATAAACACTGTCATTATAATGTTGTTCTAGATTAAAAACATCTGGAGAAAATGCATGCTGCAAAGTGCTGTTAGGCTGTAAGTTCACTGCTGTCATCTATAAAATGAGTTTTGTTATGAAAACTGCCTCAGGATAATGGTACTTAAGTTTATATTTAATTGTCTGTGAAATTGAGATCTGTCTTTTAGCAGATGTAAGTTAAAGGTCACAGCAAGGACTGATGGGTGATGAAGAGTAAAACAGTCCTTTCTGTATCAGCACACAATCCTTAACACTGCAAAAGAATAATCCACATTCATCTGAAAGAGCAGATTCTCTTTATAATGTATTAGATTTGGACTAATCTAACATCACCAGTATACTTAAATATTTATCTTTGATAATACTATATCCAGTAAGACATAAGGTGTAATGCTTCCTTAAATACCTGGCTAGCGTTTTTCCTCTTGTAAGATTCTACTAACTTCTCTGGCTTTGAACACCATTCTACATGTGCTAAACATTTGTTTGGGCTGTTATACATCCACACCACAGTACAAGTGTTCAGAACCATCACAAATGAGTAATATACAATCACGCAAAACTAACATGATGGCTCTTTGGTTAAGCTCTCTTGACTCACAGACGTTTAGTCTGGACTGCCAATCATGGACTCTGTGGACTTTAATTGCCTGTGCTTTGTGAATATGAGTTTCCCTCAGATGGTCTGTATGAAGCCTGTCTTCTTTAACCTCATGGATTTTTCCATGTGTACTGGTTTACTTCTACCCCTCCCTCCCCACAAAAACAAATAAAATATATATGCTGATTTATGGGCTGATCTAAACTGCCCATATGTACTGTATTAACACTTATCCTTGTGTTCTTGGCTGTGGATGAAAAGAGTTTGAGAACCAACTCATGAAACTGATTAAGAACTAAAAAAAATGTAAAATAACTCCTGTAACACTATTCATAACCATACTCTTACCTAAGGGGTTTTAAATCTGTCTTAGCTTGTGAGCTTACCTTGTATTTTCATACTCATGAACATTCCACAAATATAGTTTAGTTAAGCAATAACCCATGCCTGGGTATGGGTAATGCTGGATTTACCCACGGTTGGTGTGGTTTGGTCACAAGGGCGAAACCCGAGTGGCCAAACAAAGACAATCTTGGGTAAATCCAGCATTACCCACACCCAGAAGTGGGTTACTGGTATTATACAATTACATTATTTAAGAAAAAAAAATACTTACTTTTCTTAAATAATGGCATTGTATAATGCCTCCTTGCTGCCCTTCCGCAGCTGTCCAGTATTCTGCGGCAATTCTGATGTACTGTGCATGCGTATGGTTACACAGTACATCAGAGCTGTGTGTGGAAGCAACAGAGAAAGGAAGATTTCTGTTGCTTTTTAAAAGGTGTCTTGTTATGTTAAAAGAGTTTAACATAGCAAGATATCTTAAAAAAAAAGCAACAGAGAGCTTCCTTTCTCCGTTGCTTTTTTTTAAGATATCTCGCTATGTTAAACTCATTTAACATAGCGAGATAACAGCAATGGAGCTCTTCTGTTCTCAGTTGCTGTCCAACAAAAAAAAAAAAAAAGACATACTAATGGAAAAAGTCTCGGCGACCGGATCTTTTTCCATTAGTATAAGTCTGATTTACAACGTGCATGCTGACCAATCAGCATGCACGTTTTGGAATATTAATGGGGGGGTGTCATTGTATAATGTCTTATCATAGCTGTTCTAGCCACATTCTATTCCATTCATTTATTAATTAATATTGGATATTTATTTTTATTTTATTTATCTGGCATTTGTTTACCGGGAAAGTCTGAATGGGCATGAATCACGTTTTCAGTGGAGGCCCGGGGAGAAAAGCTCCAACATCCACAGTTCAATTAATAAACTACATAATATTATCACATGAAGTGCAGTAACAAATAGTAAAATCAACATGGAGGATAAATAAATCAGATAAGAAAGTCATGCAATGAATATTAAACAATAATCATAGGATATTGAACACACAGTAAAGTACAATCAGTAGTGATAACCAATAGTAAGATGTTTAGCATTTTAAATATGGGCAAAAGACTAAGAGAAAGGAAAGAGATTTTGCAGTTGGGAGGAGATTAGGAAATGGAGTTAAAATAGAGAGCTATCAGAGAAGTAACTGGTGCTTTGGCTGATAAGAGAAGGGAGGCAAAGAAAGGGGAAAAGAAGAGCAAGGGGAAGAGAAGGAAGAAGGGAGAAGGAAGGAAGAAGAAAGAGAGAGAGAAGGGGAAGGAAGAGAAGGAAGGAGTAATGGGTAGTGTCAGCCATGTGCAATACATGTACAGAGCCAGGAGTTAAGGAGAAATCTCTTTAGAGATTGTTTGAATATGTGACTACTTGCTGTAATATCTGTAGGAATACTGTTCCAGACCTTGGCTACTGTGTAGGAATAATGGCAGCGACCGATAGATTTTTTTGTTTTTTCAAGGAGGTGTTTCTCAAGATGAGTGAAGAGGGTGAGTAGGCTGATAATGGTTAAGAATGGTACTGGTTGCTGAGCAGGATGAGGATTTATATACTATTTTATGAACAAGCAGGAGATGGGCGAACTAGAGGTAGTGAGGTAACTCAAGCCAGTTTAAATATCTGAGGGCAGAGCAGTTGTGGGAGATGTATGACTGGCTGCAAGTCTAGCTACTTTGTTATAGCAAAGCTCAAGTTTTGATCTTTATAATAACTGAATGTTGGTGAAAATGGGTGAGGCATATAGTAGTGAAGAAAGGAGGTATGTATTGGTTAGAGTAATTCTTGAGGAGTTGGTAAGGAATCTTTTTGATCTATAGTGCATTCCCAGTTTTTGGTGTGTTGTTTTTAAGTACTTTTAATATGAAGATCAAATTTCAGTTGATCATCTATTATGACACCAAGCAACTTCAATGTCAGTATTGTTGATTGAGGATATTTAGAATGTGCTTTTTATGTGTGTTTGAGATCTTGGGAGAAATAAGTGCAGTTTTGTTTTATTTGAATTTAGGAAAATTTGATTGTCACAGAGCTACTTTTCAAACAGAGTTGAAAGGCTGCTGATTGACAGATTGTAACTGGAAAACACTATTACATGAGCAAATGATAGTGGAGTGATCTGCATATTACATAAGTGTAGGCTTGTTGGGAGGATGTATGTCGATCATTTATAAATATGTTAAAAAGGAGAGGGCCTAGTACAGAGCCTTGTGGGACACCTGTATTCAATGGGAGAAAAGATGAAAGTAGAAAGCCATTTAACTGATTGTAGATAGCTAGAGAAGTGAATGACTGTTGTACTGGAAATGACTAAAGCAGACATTTGTGAGAGGAATTTGATATGTGAGACTGTACTGAAAGCTTTAGGAAGAGTTACAAAGAGGGACAAAACTAAATTGTTATCTCTGGCTTTAATGGCATGGTCCAAAAAGGCAACAAGGACAGTTGTGCTATGATTTGGGCAAAAGTGATGTTGGGCAGAGATTAATAGATTTTCTTGGAGTAAGAACTATAAAAGTGGTTTATGACTACATTTTTCTAAGATCTTGGAAAGAGGGAACAAGATTGTAACTGGTCTCAAGTTTATTAGTTCAGTGGAGTTTCACCCTTTATGAAGAGGAATGAGGTAACATTTTTCCAGAGAGATGGGACATATGACTCACGAATGAATCAACTGACAAAGACAGAGACTGGGTAGGCAAAAGAGGGGACAACGATCTTTAGATATTCATATGGGAGATTGTCTACAGAGGGTGAGCAGGGCTTAAGGATGTGTAACAATTTTTTTATGTAGGAAGTAGAGACCGATTTTAAGTTGTAAATAGCATTATTAGAGCTTTGAAGTTTGTCAGGGGTGGCAGGATTCTGTAGGGAGTTTTGGGTGAGGGTGGCTATTTAGTCTGTAAAGTTGGAGTTAAATTTAGAAGCAGTTTCTAAGGGTGAGATTCTGGACAAAGATTATTGGTACTAGACACTTCAGGGTGTAATATTTTCTTAATAGTGGACCAAACATTTGGGAGATTGTGTTTCAGTTATCCTATGGGTTGAAGTAATAATATATCTTATTTGCAGTAACTTGTTTTTCGGTCATGTTTCAAAGCTGTAGGTCTACAGGTGAGTTTGAAATTTGCATTTTTGCCAGTTTCTCAACCTTTATCTCCCTTATACATTAATTGTCTACTAAAAGAGGATAGTCATGATGATTGAGTGAATATAACTCTCTTTTTTCTTATATGAGCAAAGCTATTAAGAATGTCAAAACATATTGTATTAAATTTTAGAACAACATTATCCAGTGGTAGGGGATAGATGATGGACCAATTAATGTTATGAGAGATGTCATTAAAAATCTTGGAATTGAAATTTGAGAGGCTACGGCAGTCTTCATAAAGGTGTTGTTTGATATGGTGAGTTGCTAATCTCTGAACATAGGTGGGAGAGTGATCATTGAGGGAGTCTGGCAGGTTTTCTGGAGAGTCATAAAGGATTGGATTAGAGACTAGGATTCAGTCCAGAGTAGTTCTAGTGTTATTAGCTTTGTTGAAGTGAGTATGGGAAGTTATGAGTTGTTTAAATCCATACAGATTGATACTAGTAGAAGGGTAGTCTGATGTGAAATTTTGCCAGTTAATATTGACATCACCAAGAATTATTATTTCATGAGAAATAGAGCTGTTATAGGGGAGTTTGGAGGTATGTTTTTTCTGTAGTAGGTACCTTAACATGTAGCCATGTATGCTCCAGGCTGAAGCTGCTGCTGCAGACTAGGACACATAGAGGGGATGTGAACACTTTGGAGGCCAGAAAGCTGCACGTGTAACTGTGGCAACAGTGGTAGCCTTGTCATTACAGCAGAGCCAGGGTGAGGGTACCCTTTATAGTCAAATTGATGTATGTGCTTAAGGTACATCTGTTATGCAACAGTGCCTATAGCAGAGTAGTACACAATATAGGTAGGCTGTATGGATATGTGCAGTATGTTCCCACCTGCAGGCTTTTGACTTGCAAAACTGGGTAGCTTCAGTAGTAGTAACCTATGGGGAATAAAATTTCATGACTTAGTCATTACTTGCTGTCTTCACAACAATGTAATTGAAGTGCAACACACTGGATTTGAACCCAGGACTGTGTGTGGCAAAATGTACTGTAGGAAGTTAGAAATGGGGAGTCAACCTCTACAAAAAGGCCAGCCACAAGTGGAGTCTCACAGAGATCAGTCCTTGAACTGCTCCTTTTTGACATTTACTTCTCCGAAGTCAAGGCCAATGTCAGTGGTCTCTGGCTGACTAAATTTGCAGATGATTACAAATTAGGAGTTGTCCTTGAATCTCACACTGATACAAATGTTCTCCAGGAGAGGCTGACACAGACAAACAACTGGTGTCAGAGTCATGGACTAAAACTAAATAGGTTCATAGGTGTCTACTAGGCTAATGGCCCTGGAGCCTTTACAAGCCTAGCCCATAGGATTAACCTGGCATCGTGCCACCTGACCGTAATTCCCAGTGGCTTTATCGAGTAAAGCCACTGGCATGATCTCCAGGGTGAATTTTCTATTTCCCATCCACTCATCAAGATTTCTCTTGAAGAGAGCCACTGAGGTGCTCTGTTTGACATGTATGGGAAGTCTATTGCATAGCATAGGCAGTCTCTGGGTTATGAACCTATCCCACCAGCTTGTTCTGTTGATTGTGGTAATAAAGTTGAGGTCTCTGGAGCATGTAGTGTGGAGGGATTGGGGTTTCTTTAGATGTAGCATTTCTAACAGAGCTGTGTCAGACATGGCTTTGTAAGTCAAGCAGAGATCGTCTCTAAGTAGGTGATATGAGACAGAGAATAGCTGGAGTTTTTTTGAGTCTGTTCATATAGGACAAGTGTTTAAGGCCTAGGATCCTCTTTGTGAGGTACTTTTGATGCCTCTCTAGTTGTTGCAGATGTATAGGGAGGTACATGCCAAATGTGGCATTGTACTCGATGATTGGCCAAATGAGGGAAGAGTAGAGGGAGAAAATGAAATCTTTCTTCCTGGACGCAAAACCCGCAGTAATGAGATGTGCCACATGGAAGGACTTTCTGACCACAGTGGCAATGTGGTGGTCAAAGGAGAGGTTGCTGTCAACCTGTGTTCCCAGATCTCTTATAACACATTCTATGTTCAGTGGACTACCATCGATGTGGTAATTCATTGGAACCAGGTTTTTCCCAAAGAGGATGGTGACACATTTTTTAGCATTGAGCTTAAAGCCATTGTTCTGCCAAGAAATGAATAGTATCCTTTGGGAAGTCATCCATCCCTGGTAACTATCATATTGACAACACACCCCTTACAGTTGACCCAGTAGTCAGGGACTTAGGGGCACACATAGATAGTAATCTAGCCTTTGATCATCACTTGTCCACAGTGATGAGGAAATCATTCTATGTTGAGCAACTTATAAACAACCACAAGAGGTAACAATATACTGGACCTGGTTATCACCAACATGGGGGGATAAATGCTCCACACCTGTGGTAAATTCCTCAGTGGTCAGATCAGACCATAAACTCATCACCCTAGAAATCCACATACCACCCTCACATCCTCCCAGGGAAACCACTGTAAAACACTTCTCCAAAGCAAACTTTATGCTACTCAAGACAGAGCTGGCAAATTTTGTTACTCCCACGCAGAATGTAAATATGATTGAATCTGCTGTATCCTACACAAAAGCACTCTACAAGCACTTACACAAGTGTATGGACCGTGCTATTCCAAACAAGACCAAGACCCATTCCTCCAAAAAGAGGAAATCAGTCTGGTGGACCCCTGGCCATAAATAAGCTCTACAATAGAAGGAAGAAATTATTACAAAAAAGAGTAAAAACCCAGGAATGGAAGGGATCCCTGACCAACCTTAGCAAAAAGCTAAGAACCCTCATAAAAACTTCTAAGGCAAACTTTGAAGGAAATATCACAACAGACACCAATGACAACCACAAGGCATTTTTTAGCTATATCAAGAACCTAAACTGCAACACTCAGATCTGCTCTGAGCTACAGCATAATGGTTCAAAAGTCACAGAACCAACTGATATCGCCAATATATTGGCAGATAGGTTCAGTGCAAACTTTACCCCACCCTCACCACCTAGAGGGCCCATAACCATACCAGACAATTGTGCTGCCCCTGAAATCACAGACACCCATGTGAAAACAGCACTCTCCAAAGCAAAAACTCAGCATCCGTGGGACCTGACAGCATCCCAGGCTGAGTGATACATGAACTCCAAAATGAATTAATCCCGCACCTTAATACCATGTTTAACCACAGCCTCACCTCAGGCTATGTGCCCATAGAGTGGCACATGGCAACAGTCATGCCAAATACCGCCCCATCAGACTGACGAGCCTAGTCTGTAAAGTCATGGAGCGCATCATCATGGAACTCATAAACAAAGACATTGGGAGCCTACTAACTCTAGACCCTAACCAGTTTGGGTTCGTAAAGGGACAGTCATGTCTCCTCAATCTGGTTGACTTTTTCAAAATGGTCACTGAGGCAATAGATGAAGGGAAGATGGTCCGCACAGCATACCTTGATCTTGCCAAGGCCTTCGATACCATTCCCCACTTGGGAATTATAGACAAACTCACTAACCTTAACATAAACCCCAACATAACAAGATGGGTTGCCAACTGGCTCACGGATAGAACCCATTCAGTGAGAATAGGGAACGCTAGATCAGACTCCAAACCTGTGACTAGTGGAGTACCACAGGGCTCAGTATTGGGACCCCTCCTGTTCGGCATCTATTTCTCTGAGGTACAAGAAAACACAGAAGGATTATGGCTAACAAAGTTTGCAGATGACTGCAAACTGGGTGCCATAATTGAGACTCCTACTGAGGTAGACATTCTTCAGAGTGGTCTCACTTATACAGATATGTGGTGCCAAAATCATGGCCTCAAGTTAAATGCCAAAACGTGCATTGTCATATCTTTTGGGAAAACCAAGTACCAATGAATTACAACATAGGTGGCAGCCCAATTATCACAGAGTATGTGATAAGAGACCTAGGGACACAGGTGGATATTAACCTCTCCTTCGACAACCACATTGCTAAAGTGATTAGAAAATCCTTCTACATGGCCCAACTTATCACAAATGGGTTTGCATCTAGGAATAAGGAAGTTATTGCCCCCCTCTACTCATCACTCATTAGATCCGTAATTGAATACAGTGCTCCATTCGGGATATACCTTACAAGACATCTGCAACAACTGGTGAGGCCTCAAAAGTACCTCACAAAGAGGATAATGGGCCTTAAACACATGCCCTATGCCATGAGGCTAAAAAACTCAAACTATACTTGCTTACCGACTACTCAGAGGTGACCTATACCTAACATACAAGGCTATGGCAAAGCATGAATTGCTGGAAATGCTCCACCTAAGGAAAACCCAATCCACCAGAGCTACACGTTCAAGGGACATTAATCTGACAGCAACAATAAACAGGACTTGTTGTAGGGACAGATTCATGTCCCAGAGACTCCCCTTGCTCTGGAATATGGTCCCCATATATGTGAGGCAGAGCCCCTTACTAGCACTCTTCAAGAGGATTCTTGATAAGTGGATGGGAATTAGGAAAGTCACCCCAGGAATGATGTCTGTGCCCCTGCTCGACAGAGATGCAGGTAACTAAACCTCATGGGAGGTGAAAGCCAAACATTTTGGTTAGTTTAATTATGCCCCTAGGAATAGCCTTATGAACCTATGAACCTATATATATGGACACAGTAACATTCCATGTAGGCTCTACACTATGCCTACATGGATTTTATTAAATCTAGGGGCACAACTGGACACCTATATTTTATGCTACAAGACCCAGACAAGATACTGAAGCCTCAACTCAATACCTTTATCTATTTATTCACAATAAGCCACTTATTTATCAAAAATATTTTCAGCAGAATACTGACACTGATAAACAACACAGACAGTGCGCATGTGAACAGATTGCAGTATACTTTACAGCACATCAAAATGTTTTGCAGCTTTCAAAGAAACAACAAGACAGTATTATTGTGCAAATAAAAGTCATAGCCTGCTTTGACAGTCTTTTTGATAAAAAATATTACCCAATGAATTTTTCGCTAAGTTTCAGAAATGATAAATGCACAATCTGCACAAAAAGTATGTGCTAAGAATCCAAACTTTAGCACAGAATATTTTTTTTTAATTTTCAGTCATAAAAAATGTAATATGGCAATGTGTAATACTGCCATACATATATAGTGCACAATCAGCAATGCCATAACAAGTAAATAATTAACTTCCTCTTTATACTATTTGGTGTTTTTACTTTTAACCATTTACAGCATATTTTCAAAGGATTTGGTCTGATTCAAGTGTGTACCTTAACTCATGTAAAACAAAATCTGTGTTATTCATATCTCAAAATTTATATCACCTCAATGTTTCACTTTCTGATTCACCTCTAAGTCAAGCAACACAATGTTTCAATATTATCTCACATTGCTTACTGCTAATTGAGTAAGGTAATCTTATAAACTTCTAGATTGCATCCATGACAATCAGCTCAATTTTGACATGAATATATATATATATATATATATATATATATATATATATATATATATATATATATATATATATACATTGATGTTGTCAGGATCATGCAAAAGCTTTAAACTACAAGGTCAAATCATTTCTTAGTGACACTGCTCATCAATCAGCTGCAAATTTATACCTTGTCCAATCAAATCTCTACTTCAATAATCTTTTCAGAGGATTACAACCTTATGTTGTTGTTGTTGTGTCTTTCGGCTTTTCCTGGTTAGGGGTCGCCACAGCAGAACTCTGGTCTGCTAATGATTGGCAGTAGATTTTTACGTGCCGAGTTGCCAGCTCTGACGCACAACCTTTAACGAAGGTACGCCCATTCACGCATGTCTCCACACAGAAGACGCTTTAGCTGAGAATCTGCATTACAAATCTGAGCAGGCCTATAAAATAATAACTTGGGGTGAGTTTACTTAAATTTAGTCACCAGCTCACACAAATACAGCAGCAGTTCACCGTAAGACTACTTTATACTCATTGTTGTCCATATTTGTCTGGAATTATTACATGGAGAATAACCCCTTGAGAGTTCAGAACATCTGGAAATAGACTTCTCTCATCCTCTCAATTATAAAAATAAGTAAAGTGACTCTAGTTATTCTGTTGCAGAGATAAGCTATAGAAAAAAATTCCCATTTCCTTGATATAGTCAAAATAGGTTTAACATGTCATTTTCTGTCTATCTCGATCTATAGCCGTGGAGTAACATTATATTACATTCCTTTTGCTTGATGACAGAAAGAAAAATTAAGCCTATGTGGTCTGTCTTTTAAGTGCATTTAACATTTGTCCCTCCGTTCTTAACTTTCCCTTTACCCTTTTTCATCTGTCCCATATTTTCTTGAATACCTCTGAGGGTTTTGTCTCCGTCATTCATTATGGCATTAAAAACAAAACCAGAAGAAGACAGAAAGGTAAGTGAGTGGTCCAAGAAATAACTACAGGCCACTACAGAGTCACCCACCATCTGCTGATGAAAAGATTTAGCCTGCAGTCAGAAAAAGGCTCTTTGGGGAGTTTTTTTTTAAATCTTTCTAGGAACTAAACAATTTGGACTAGCAGGAGCAGGATAAGTATCAGTGATGTTACTAAGGAGGAAATTTCTGATGTGGTAAGCTTCATTTCAAAGAGTCTGTCAGAAGGTAAATTATCAAAAAGTGTCCACAAGCAGCACACTGTCACATACATTCAGAGTCCCCAAAACACTACAATGCATACATAGCACATTAAATGTCATAAATCTTTTCAGGGAAAATTCAGTATGACAAAAACAAACATGGGTGGTAAGTTGTCACACAGTGAACATGAGTGCTAACATAAGCTACAGTAGTTCATCCTAATTAAAATGCTTCCCCATATTAAACTTTAACATACAAAACATAAAGTTTACATAAGCAGTATATTTTCATACAAAAATAACCCCCAAATTAGCCAAAACTAAAAACAGAGGTCCCTGACAGGAATTGTCCAATATTAGAAATATACCAGGTTTCTCAAAGTGACAGGGTAAAGGGTAAATAAAATAAATAGCAGAATTGTATTTTTTGTTTTGTATATATATATATATATATATATATATATATATATATATATATATATATATATATATATATAAGACATTATTTGTGGAAGGGTTTATCAATGGGACTTATCTGCCAGAATGAAGCTGCTGCTCTTGTGAAGCTTCTGACCTACTTCTTCATAAGGTGGCAAGAAGATACTCTGACTACTGATTTTCCCTTCTCAGGCTAACCAATAAGTAATAAGAGTTAAGGTTTAGGAGTAAGCCAAAGCCATAGCTTTTGCAAGCTGGCCAGATGTTGTGCCTAGGACAAGCCACCATCCATAAAGCCTAAAGTCTGCAGGATTGCGAGTGATGAATATCAGTGGATAATCAGTGGCTTTGTCACCACACCAGATAATACTTGGTTCAGCTGCCTCCTTCTACAGAAAGAAGATATTCACAGGTTTCTTGACTTTAGTTACTTGACATAAGTAACTTTAAGTGTGGTTTAAAGACTCTAGGTCTAAAAGACAACTTGTGTATTCTTACAGAGGTGGACAAGGTCAATAAAAGGGAAATACTGAGAACAAATATGGTTCCATTGGACTTGTTGGACTGATAATTGAAGCTAATTTCTCATCACACCTGCCCACTTCACAGGTTTGCTGTAGTCAGTTCTGTGCAATTTTACAGCTACTATATGGTTGTAAATCTATTTTGTTAGTATACTTTTGCAAAGAAATAAGTGTCAAATATGTTGATTAACTGATTAACAGGTCGAGAGGAGGGAGAGAGAAGAATAGATGTGACTATTACTGGAATTGCTTATCTCCAATCTATATCCATTTTTGCAGTGCTCAGTTATCTTCCTGATGTTTCTTAACAATGGCAATCGGCTTCCTGTTTGTATGTTTTGTGATGCTGTAAACTCTCTATATAGCTTTTTAATGTGAAGTTACATTGTTTTTAAATGTTTGTTATATGATTATTCAATAATTCATACATTTTTAGCAAATTGTGTTTGCCTGTGCCTTCCGCACTATAATATTATTTTCATGTTAGATAGGACCCTAGGTGCACTATAATAGATTTCTTTGAGCAGTATATACTTGTTGTTCTGGGAAGTTCAATATGGAATCTTTGGCAATGAATAAGGAAGGGTTCCAGATAATGTCTATAGGGAATTTTTCCAGGTATGTTGTTAACATTGTGTCTTGGGATATGAATGGGTTAATGAATCCAGTAAAGAAAGCTAGGGTTAAAATATACCTTTAACATTAGCAGGCTCACATAGTACTATTGTTAGAAACTCACTTAACCGCGCAGTCTCTATCAAGCCCTCTTCTTCTTATTGAGGTGGTAGGTGTAGAGGTATAGCAACCTTGGACAGAGAACATGTTCTCTTCTGTATCAAAAAATATATATATCAGACCAAGAGAGATAGTATGCCTTTGTGAAAAGACTATTTATACAGGTTTTTGCTCTTTTAATTGTATTACTCCTTCCTGGTGCTGGGGCTGATGAGACAAAAAGGTTTCTTATGGAATGGGTGATGGATCAAGAGAGAGACTAGTCTTTTCCTCAGGTGAGGCCCTTTCTGAATCTTTAACATATAGAGAGTCCTGTCCTTATGTGGGTTTATGAAAACATATACTCAAATGATGGGAATGGAAAACATTCATCAACTATTTGATATTCCTACTCCTGCAGACACATTATTCTCCTCATTTTACTTCACAGTCAGGAACTGACAGACTATTAATTTCCAAAAACACACATATATGACAGATGGCTTAGAGCATACTCTAGTGGTCCATTTGGATCATTCTCTCCTGATACTTAAAAATGGTCTAGATCTAGTGAGAGGGCACAAAGTATGGACGTGTCAACTTATACATCTGTAAAGGAGTCGGCTTTAAAGATAAAAATTACTGAATTACTTAAATCCAGTCAGGAGAGGCAGCAACTGATTCCATGAATCTGGCCTGCACATAAAGGGTACTAATGATACAGATTTGTAGTTTATATGTTGAAGAAGGGGAATGAGGGATACATAGAGCCTGCTGCAAAGTTTTAAATTAGCAATGAGAATTGGTAAGGCTGCAGCAAGACACAGACACTTAAAATTTAATAGGAGAAACCAGAATCATTGAACTAAGGAAGTTAACAATGAATGGGGCTAGATCAGAAGGTGGACCAAATGAAGACAATTCTGAATGTTAGGTGGATTAAAAATCCCTCCCCCTAACAAATTAAAGCACTTGGAATTAAGGCTCTGAGCCTAGTCAGCTATTAGAATGATATCAGAAGTCCAAGATCTGGCTACTGGGACAAGTATAAGTTTACCTTCAGAGATTTTGGAGAGTTTTGTCACATATTAACCTGGCTAATGTTCAGTGGAAGTCATTCTTGCTGATCTAATGATACTTGAAATCTACCTTGCTGCATTACAGCTTCCTAGATTAACACAGGACTAGACTGACAATATGATAGTGCCTATTACTAGGGTGGAAGCTATGTTAAAAAAAAAAAAAATAGCTATTGATAAGACTCCTGTGCTGGATAGGATACCTGTCAAAAAAGACAAACAATTTAGTATCCTCTTCTTGCTTTTTTTTGGTTATAATGTGTAATGATATTATGTAAAGAAGCCACTTGCCTATGTCATGGAGGCACACCATTGCATCTATAATCCTGTAATCCTGCAGCCCATCAAGGATTCTGTAAATCATTCTTCATTTTACTCCATTTCAATACTAAACCATAACTACAAAATTCTGGCTTCCATTTTAACAGGCAGGGTAACTATGGTTCTACCTCCTCTAATTCAGCCTGACAAAATGAGATTCATTCAAGGTATACCCACTTTTGATAACATGATTTAGGGTGGAACTGTTAACTGAAGATGCCGATCATGACTCTAAACCACTGATTCTCCTCAGATGTGATGCTGAAAAAATGTGAATGGGTGAACTGAATTTATTCATTCCAGACTTTGGTAAGCTTTGCAATTTCAGAGTTAACTATCAACAGCAGCAGCCTGCTTTTAAAGTGGAACCTGTGTGTTGAGAGACAGCCTTACAAGACTATCTGTGAATATATAGAGCTGAGTATATTTTTCTGTATTATTCTGTATTATAGAGCTAAATTGTTGCTTAGATATCTGTTGTCTTACTGTTCTGCAAATATACAGAGATCAGTATAGATTTTTATAGTTTTATAATTTGCACTCTGATTCCTCACATCTCTGTTGAAACTTTTCCCTACCCCCCCTCCCTGTTCTTGGTTGTAGTTTAAATTTGGTGGCTTTTACAGTGCCCGCCCCACTGTAGATTTGATCTAGGACACTCCCCCAGTCCCATCTCTTTACCGCATTCTACCTAATAAACCCTTTCTGCACTTGCTTTTAGTCCTTTTTAATTTAATTACATTTTTTCAAACTGTGTGTGGACTAATATTGCTACATACTCAAGTGTGCCAGCTTGCACTGCATGTGAATTGTTTTTACTACTGTTTTGCTACTTTTCTGAAAAAAAAAAATTGTAAGCCTGTTTCCTACCTTTCCTGTAATTAGTGTTCCAGATACAGATTTGCTGTATCCAGGACTATTTGTAAGCTTCTGAGCCCCCAAGCCTTTCTGTGTTGGAGGGAAGCCTTCTAGCTTATCAGTGGGAGTGGTAAGCACTAGGTAACCTGTCTACCACATAAGGAGTGGTTCTGGCCCAGAATTTGTAGTTATTGGCTGTTAGGGCAGTCTTCCATCTCTCTCAACTTTCTGATTTGAAGACCTGCATTTGCACTTGTTTCTGTCCTGTAACTCCTGGGCCCATCTCATTTGCTCACTCAAAAAAAAAAAAAAAAAATTATCTGCTTTTACTGTATTTGTGTTTCTTCCTACTTTATTTTGCTTTTGCGTCATCTTAAAAGTACTCAGTTGTATTTATTACTGCTTGGTGTAACTCATTCTAAACCTTTTAGTTTAAGCACTTGGGCTTCAGACCAGTTGTTTAACATTAAGAAGGTTTGTGGTCTGCACTGTAGTGGCAGAACAGGTAGCTTACATCCTTCTAAGTTGGGAACTGCTGATTGAGGGCTCAGTGTCTGTTATTCTAAAAGTGTATTAATTCTGGTTTAAGCACTTGGGCTTCAGGCCAGTTGTTTTACATTAAGAAGGTTTGTGGTCTGCACTGTAGTGGCAGAACAGGTAGCTTGCATCCTTCTAAGTTGGGAACTGCTGATTGAGGGCTCAGTGTCTGTTATTCTAAAAGTGTATTAATTCTGGTTTAAGCACTTGGGCTTCAGGCCAGTTATTTTACATTAAAAGGGTTCGTGGTCTGCACTCTTGTGGGAGGAGAGGCTGGACTCTGCCCTTCTGAGCTGGTAATTTCTGGTTAAAGGCTTATAGTGCCTGCATATTTGAACTATTTCTTACTGAAATTGGTACACCTTGTTTGCTGTAGCATAGACTAGATCCAGGCCTGCTGAATCTAGCTTTGTTTGTATGCTTGTTATTTGTTTGTTGTTTGTTTGCTTGTTATTTCCCTGAAACTATAATTCCACCTAAAATGCGGCTTTTCAGTGCTTCTGTGGATCCCTAGTGATATCTGCATTGCTTACTGTACTTATTTCCTTGTTTCACTTGAAAGAAAGTTACTGTTTGTCATTTTTGCATTTAAGTTACCTGTAACACATTGCATTTAAGTTACCTGGCACTTCCTCACTAAAGCAATTATATGTCAGCACTAAAAAATTAAAAGCACTACACCCTCACAAACTCCCCTTGAGTACCTTGTTCCCCATTGGCCCTTTTTTTCAATTATAAAGGAATTCCCAATACTATTCTAGCATGTCCAAATGTCAGTTGTCAATCTCATCTCTGGTCCAGCTGGTGAATCTGGGAATCTTGAGGCAATGTTACAACTGCCTCATGTACACAGACAACCCTCACCTCCTCCCAACAAATTCCAACACATGTGAGAGATGCAACCATATAGCCATACTGGAGGCTAAGCTCTCTAAACTCAGTACTGGTGAAACCAGTCAGGAGGAGAAGGAAACCACACTCACTACAATTCCAGTCTCACATAGACCTACCATGACAGCAAACCAAACACATAAACACACAAAAACATACTCTGAGGCTCTAAATAAAAATCTGCCTAAGCAGAAGAGACCTCCAAAGCAGACACCCAAGCAACCGCTACCCCAAAACAAAACACGTGCAACACATAGATCACAAAGCCAGTGCGCTGAACAGTCACAGCCCTTAAGGCTAAACAACACACCTGATACACTTGTAATAGGTGACTCTACCCTCAGGCACACTGATGTCCCACTCACCAAGCTGAACAAGGAGAAGGTCACGGTGAGCTGCCTGTCGGGTGCTAGGATCTGCCACATAACACAAGAACACAGGTCACTCCAAGGCAAGTACAAATATGACTCAGTCATTGTCCATGCTGGTGTGAATGACCTGAGACGTACCTCCCTGGACTACATGAAAAGAGACATACAGGAGCTGCCTGTCAGCCTGGGATGACATACTCGACAAGCCACGATGCTTCGCTAAGGATGGCTTGCACCTGTCACCCCTGGGCTTTTGGATATTGGCAAAGGCTCTTGCTACCCCCATAGTGCCTTTTTTAGGCAAGGCTCAAAAGACAAACCCACCTCCATAGGTATCACAAGAGATAAGAAACTAACAGTAATGCTACTCAAAGCCAGAAGTCTAAACCTCAAGATGCATGCACTCAAAACTCTCCATAGCATGGAGAACATCGATATCTGTGCAGTAACAGAAACCTGGTTCAAGGCTCCGGAGAGCACCCCAGCACTACCAGGTTATACCTCATACCATGCTTTTCAGCCCCAAAACTTGGACCGAACCACAAAAGGAGGGGGAGTATCAATATCTGTCAAAGATACCCACACTTCCAGGTTGGTGGCACAGCACAAAGCATCAGACTCTATCCATGTGCAACTAACAGTGGGTAAAACTGCCTTCCAGTTTATAGCCTGCTACAGACCACCCTCCCAAACCCAGGAACCCCACTCAGCCTTCCTGAGAACACTGGAAAATATGAAGGTCTCTCCAAACACCATTATATTGGGTGACTTCAACTACCCAAACATAGACTGGGAGCATTACTCTAGCTCCAACACCCTAGCCCAAAGGTTCCTAGAATTTATAAACTCAAATGCTATGGAACAACTTGTTACCACTCCCACAAGAGGGGAAAACATACTAGACCTGATCATCACCAACATGGGGACTCTATGCTCCAGACCAGAAGTGTATCCCTCACTGGTAAGATCAGACCATAAACTAATCTCACTGGATATTCACATCCCGACTCCACCCCCTGCCCTGAAAACCACAGTGAAAAACTTCTCTAAAGCAAATTTCACATTCCTCAAAACTGAGGTGGAATCCTTCAAAGCCCCCGGGCCTGTGGAAAATACGGCCCAGACCGCAGAATCCTTTATAAACGCATTCTATGAACACCTTCAGGAATGCATGGATCATGCAATCCCAAATAAAACCAAGACCCAATCCTCCAAAGGCAGACATCCTGTCTGGTGGACCCCAGCCATAAACAAACTATACAATAGATGGAGGAAGCTACTACATGACAGAGCAAAATCCCAAAAAGGGAAGGCATCTCTGATCAGTATTAGCAAAAAACTACGGGCACTCATAAAGTCGTCTAAGGCCAGCTTCGAGAGAAAAATTGCACAGGACACTAAGGATAATCACAAGGCTTTCTTTAGTTATGTTAGGAACCTGGGTGGGAATTCCCAGATATGCTCAGAATTAGTCCAAAATGATAAAAAATACACCGAACCCATGGACATTGGCAACATCCTAGCTGACAAGTTCAGTGCAAACCCCCCCCCCACCAAAAGGGCAAATATCTATCCCAGCAGAGTGCTGCCCCCCTGACATCTCAGATGTTCAGGTAAGAGCTGCCCTCTCCAAAGCAAAAAACACAGCATCAATGGGACCAGATGGTGTCCCGGGCTGCATCCTACATGAACTCCAAGAAGAGCTAAACCCAAACATAAAACTACTGTTCAATCTCAGCCTTACTACAGGATATGTACCCAAAGAGTGGCATACAGCAACAGTGGTCCCTCTCCACAAAGGTGGTGCCTCAACGGATCCTGGAAACTATCGCCCCATAAGCCTGACTAGCTTGGTCTGCAAAGCTATGGAAAGGATCATCATGGACCTCATAAATAAAGATATTGGGGACCTACAGACACTGGATCCTACCCAGTTCAGCTTTGTTAAGGGCAGATCCGGCCTCATAAACCTGGTTGATTTCTTTGAAACAGTCACCAAGGCCATTGATTAGGGGAAGGTGGTCCACACAGCCTACCTGGACCTCGCAAAAGCCTTCGATACAATACCCCACTCGGGCATTATAGATAAGCTCACCAGCTTAAATATAAACCTCTATGTCACTAGATGGGTTGCAAATCGGCTCAAGGACAGAACCCACATGGTTAGAATTGCTGGAGCCATGTCAGACTCCAAACCAGTTACAAGTGGCATCCCACAAGGCACAGTCCTGGGACCTCTCTTGTTCGGTATATATTTCTCGGAGGTACAGGCCAACACGGAAGGACTGTGGCTGACCAAGTTCGCAGATGACTGCAAACTGGGTGCCATAATCGACTCTCCAGCCGACACAAGCATCCTCCAAAAGGGCCTCATAGAAACAGACAACTGGTGCCAGAGCCATGGCCTCAAGCTAAATGCCAAAAAGCGTATAGTCATCCCCTTTGGGAAAAACAAAGTGCCCACAAATTACCACATAGGTGGCATTCCATTAAGTACAGAAGAAGTAATTAGGGACCAGGGGACCCAAGTTGATAGCAATCTCTCATTTGACAACCACGTGGCCAAAGTGGTTAGAAAAACATTTTATATAGCCCACCTAATCATGAAGGGATTCACATCTAGATCAGGGGAGGTCATCGTGCCTCTTTACTCATCCCTCATCAGGCCCATAATTGAGTACAATGCCCCTTTTGGGATGTACCTTACCAGACACCTGCAGCAACTGGAAAGACCCCAAAAGTACCTCACCAAGAGGATCAAAGGGCTCAAACAGATGCCATATGCTGCCCCGTTAAAGAAACTCCAGCTCTACTCAGTGGCATACCGCCTGCTCAGAGGCGATCTGTGCCTGACGTATAAAGCCATGTCCAACCCTGAATTAATGGACATGCTGCAACTCAGAAAATCCAAATCCCATCGAGCTACGTGCTCGAGAGATTTGAACCTGAGCACTGAAATAAATAGGACATGCTGGAGGGACAGATTCATAACCCTGAGGCTCCCTTCATTCTGGAATAAAATCCCAGTCCAGGTTAGGCAGAGTCCCTCACTGACTCTCTTCAAGAGGAATCTTGATGAGTGGATGGGATATCGTAGGTTTACCCCGGGTATCACTTCTGTGTCACTGTTAGACAGAGGCACAGTATACTAACCTTGAAAAAGGGCATAGCAAACTTAATTTAAAATGGGTGGCGAAAGCCAAACACACTCTGGCTAGGCTTATAAATGCCCTAGGGCAGATAGCCTAGTATGAACCTATGAACCTTCTAAATTGCTTTTATCACGGGGCACATGTCAAAATTAAAATAAGGCAACAAATTTACAGTGCTTTTGGGATTTCTAGAGGCATCAGGAAAGGCTACCTCCTGAATCTGTAATTATTCACTCTGTACTGGAAAACACTAATGAGCAAACTTGATAGGTATCATTTGCAGACGATACTATAGGTCCTGTATCTGAAAAGGTCTCACTATGTGCTGATGACTTACTGATCTCTCTTATTAATCCCCAGAGAGATTAGAGGTTATCTTTCAGGAGCTGAAGTGTTTCAGTCAGCTATCAAGCTGCAAAGTTAACAGAGACTAACAGGGACAAAACTAAGGCCATATGCATTAATTGTTCCACCCTGACTCTGTTATTTTTAGGCTTCCATTTTTTTTAGCAAGCTACTTCATTGACGTAGCTTAAGTATTAAATTGTCAGAAAGGTGGGGGAGTTTACTAAGATATGGGAAAGTATTTGGACAATCTCTGAGATATATTAACTCTCCCAATGATCTTGGGTGGTCTGAGTCTCCCATATCTGGAGTTATACTTGGGGGCAGGCAGGCACAAATGTCTTCCTTCTTTACTGACTCTCCCTCCACTGTTGGATAACTGAGCAGGCATAATGCTTTCACAGCTAAATAACAATAAAGGAGGACATTGGTTTGTACTTAATTCTCATGGATACCCTAATATGCCTTCTTTTAAAATGTTTACCTGGATAATGTATCAAGCCAAATGAATGCTTTCACAGTGCAACTTTCCTGATTGGCTTCCAGAACTAACTCCTATTCCTCAGTGCTCATTGTTGAGATCTACTTAATATATGGTCCCTAAGGAGAATTCAAGATATTAATTCTTTTGTTTACTGGGAATAGCTGTTAATTCATTGGAGGTTTATGGAGCTGGAGGAATTCCAAAATCCTTCTGTCCTGGGTGATGATGTGGGGGATATCTTTGAAACATTTGTTTCAGAAACTGGGCACTTTGAATTGAGCTTCAGTATCTCTGTGGGATTATCAAAGATCAGTCTAATGGGTGATGAGTAGTAGAGGAAATGTGATTCTTAACAGGGGAATGCTTCATATTATTTAAAAAATCCTTATAATTACAGAAAGGTGTTTCAAATAGATTCAGGCTTACTTGGGAAAAAGATTTGTGGGAGAGGATCCAATAAAGCCTACATGGACATATTTGCCGTGTACACATAATGGCAGATGTATGATCCAGTAAATGGAGCTAAGGGGCGTGCACAACAGTGCAAACATAGAAGTGTCCGTGGCATGCAAATAACCTCATAAGCAGGTGAAATGCATGCAAACAAGACAGGTAAAGTGATCCAGTAAGCAGATAGTCAGGCGTGCTGACCCCGTGTTGGTGTCTGTAATGTACACAGAAAAATTCCATGCACAGGATGTAAAAATGACACCATGTAAAAGTCTACTGACACTTGCAGAAATGGCATAGGGTACACACATATGTGCAAAACTAACTACTGTGTGTCTAAAACCATGTGGAAAATAGCGTAAAATAATTTTATTTTTTTAATACTCTGGGTATAATGTTGTGGTGCACCTCATTGCACAAACATGCTGCTATAGAAAAAATATAACATGATTGTAAAAACAGAATTTGTGAGTATGCAACAGTGATGCATTATGGGACCCTGTGTGGAGTATGTACAATATTAGACTGCTGTGGTTGCTAATGAAGCACGGCGTGAAACCATGTAGTTTCCAGGTACTGTGCACTGATCGGTATGCAAATGACCTGGGATTACTGAATAGCACAAATGGGTATCTGTGTCTGCAGATCCCATCCGTGTAGGCACAGAACCATGTTGGCATTCACAGAAGAGGTAGCTGACATCAAAAGAGGGTGTGTCAGCAAACTTTGAGTTTCATTGGAGCTGAGCAGTGCCTGTTTACGCGGCGCTGCACACCACTGAGCTGAGCGGGGGACATGTACACTGACTCCTAAGATGTATTTACCTCTGAAGTGTGTGTTTTATTTATTATTTATTTATTATTATTTATTTATTTTATATTTGTTGACTGGGATTGTCTGACTGAGCTGAGTAGCCCTTTTTCAACGGAGGCCCGGGGAGTAAATCTCCACAATAATGCATTAAGTTTAAATGGAAAAACAAATAACTAGATAAAACAGGTTTAACAAAAAATAGCACAGAAAAACAATCAGAAAATACAATTTTAAGTATTTCACTACAGAAGATAATCAACATAAAATTTACCAAAACAATCAGATATAACAATTTTAGTTTTCCACTGTTATAGTGTTATACAATAGCAGTAAATATCCAGGTTAGCGACATTTATAACATAAAATACATGACAGTAGAGGTATTCATATGGGGCCATAGTTGGACTGTATAGGGTTTAGGGTAGTTGCTTACAGAGGCAGGACCACTAATATTTTAGATATTCTCTTGCTGCAGCTTTGAATTGATTAATATTTTTAAGGGACTTGATTTCTAGTGGGAGTTTGTTCCAAGATATAGAAGGATGGTAGCTACAGAGATTACATCCAGTTTTGGTCTTGGGTTTGTGCATTTGTAGCAGGTCTTGGTCAGAGCTGAGTAGTGGCCTGATGGGGTTGTAATGTGAAATGAGAGGAGATAGGCTGGGACAGTAAGATTTCTGGTAAAGGACTGAATGCACTATGAGGAGTTGGGAGAGAAGTAGCTGGTGGGGAAACTCGAGCCAGTATAGGTGTTTTAGGGAAAGACAATGTTGAGATTTGTAGGTTAGGTTTGTTGTGCTGCAAATCTAGCTACCTTGTTGTAAGTTGCCTCTAATTTAGCTATTAGTATAGAGTTTAGATTTGCAAGAATTTGAGAGGTGTAGAATAGGCTAGGTAGGAGGCAGGCATGAGAGCGAGTAACTTTACCTTTGTTAGTGAGAAACCTTTGTTCCGATAAAGAAGTTTTTGATGTGTTTTTTTATACAGTTATTTATATGCAAGTCAAATTTAAGTTGATCATCAATTATGAATACTAAAAGTGTTGTGTTATTTTCAACAGTGATGGAGGTGTTATCAAGGGATAGTATGGAAAGAGTGGGTTTGAGGTGGGTGAAGTTTTCAGGAAGAAAAAGTAAGAGTTATGTTTTTCTGGGGTTGAGAATAAGCTGATTTTGAGAAAGCCAGGTTTCAACAGCATTAAAGGATCACTGGGTAGCAGACATAAGATCTGAGGGAGTGTCAGAGATGGTGATGACCTTAGAGACATCTGCATATTGTATGAGGGATGACTGGGGGCAAGAGACATAGAGAAGATTAGTGAATATATTAATCAGTAGTGGGCCAAGGGTAGATCCATGTAGGATACCCATCTTTAATGGCAGAGGAGGGGCGATAGCTGAGAGCCATCTCACTGATTGTTAATGATCAGAGAGATAGCTAGAAAACCAGGCAACAGTAGCAGTGGAGAAGTTTAGGTTAGACAGTTTGGTTAGAAGGAGAGAGTGGGAGACAGTGTCAAAGGCTTTACAGAGGTCAAGGAAAAGACAAGATACAAGTTTACTGTTGTCTCTTGCCAGAGAAATAGTATTGATGAAGGATACTAGGGCAGTTTTAGTGCTATGTTGTGGGTGAAAGCCATGTTGGGTGGGAGTGAGCAAGTTTTCCTGTAATAAGTGTTGCATAACTTGCTTGTGAATGCATTTTTCTAATATTTTTGAAAGAGGTGAGAGAATAGCAATAGGTTTGAAGTTGGAAATTATGGTAGAGTTACATCCTTTATGTATGGGTAAAGTGTAGAATTCTTTCCAGATAGAAGGGACTTTAGATTCAGAGATGAAGCGGTTTATTAGGATAGATACAGGGATAGCAATGGACTCAGCCTATATCTGTAGGAAATATGGTAGGTGATTGTCAGCAGAAGAGGAACAGGGTTTAAGTTTGGAGAGTAGAGAGTTAATATAGTTGGTGGGAACAGGTTAAAGAGAGAGAGAGTTAGTAGAATTTAGAGTGGGGGGATGTAGATGAGTCATTTTTGCTAGTAGAGGAGGGGACGGGCTTTACCATCTTTGATATGGATTCAATAAAGTAGGTGTTAAAAATGGTGGCAGTTTCTACATGTGTGTTATTTGGGTAGGGGCTGAGAAGAAAGGTAACCTAGGTGCAGAATTTGATTTAGTGAGTTCCAGAATTTTTTAGGGTTGGACTTTTGAGTGATCGGGGAGTTGAGGTAGTAGTCCTTCTTGTCTTTGATAATGGGCTTTTAGCCAGGTTTCTAAGTGCTTTATATTTTAGCAAGTGGGCAGGAAGTTTAGTTTTAGTCATAGTTTCCACATCCTGTTTCTATTTTTCATTATTGTGTGGGTATTATGTGTTAACCATGGGGTTGTATCATACCTCTCAACCTGGAAATATCAAAAATCTGGACAAGGCCCATAAAAAATAGGTACAAATCTGTACGCTGATTAACATCTAATTTGCATACATAATTATGTGACCCCACATACTCCAATGGAATTGTGGGATATCAACTTTCAAACTCAAAGTGAAGAACAGACAACCAAAATATGGCACCAGAGTCCCCCTGCAGCCATTCCAATGTCCCATTACCTGGCAGTTTCACCCCATTTACCATAAACACAAATGTGTGCATACTGCTTTACTTCTACAATGATTATTTGGATTTTATTTTGACATCTGCTAAACAAAGCAATACTGTCTCAATGAAAATAGACTAGGCATTAAAACTTCTCTGCACCTTGAAACTCGCATTCATTGAAATATCATTGAAACCTACACCATATCCAAAGAAAATGCATCTGGCCAGTGGTGGATAAAGATTAACTTTGGGCCGTTTTCAAATCAGTGGCCCCTTGCACACAAAACAAGAAACATATATGTGTTCTTTTCTTTGATACACCTTCCTGACTTTATTAAGTTATATTCCTTGTAAAATACAACACACTTGTTAGAGTGCATTTTAAATTTATTGTTTGAACATTTTTCCAGTAAGCTGTACTGTAGGCAATGAAACAAAATGCATGAACCAATAATGACAAAACAGCCAAATTCAGAACATTTCCATCATAAAAGTCTACTTCCACACTCACACTATAAATAGAATGACAGTAGTGAAGCCATAGGCATCTTGCACAGCTTCTCGCACTTATTTTCAAGTTCATTTTTTTTTTGGGGGGGGCAAAAGCTCAAAAACCAGGACACATTTTGAACATTGTTTGTATAATTTTGGAAAGTTGCTAGAATAAAATGTTGTTACCACCATGCAGTCTTGAACCCAGGACTCTATGCACTACAGTCAGAGCAATATACCACTATGCCAAATCAGCAGTATCCTAAAAAATAGGAAAACTGATACTTAATGGCTATTATTTAGTGAATTCAGTTCTCATTTCTCACCATAGCTCTCAACCTCTTAGCACAAAAAACTTGGAAAAAGCTAATATGGGGGAATACAAATTCAGTTCTCACATCTCACTCACCATAGCTCTCAACTCTTAGCATAAAAAAACTGGACAAACAACAAAGCCAATAATGGAGAAATACAAATTCTGTTCTCACTTCCCACCATAGCTCTTCTCAACTCTTAGCACAACAAATGTGTACAAAGCTCAGAAATGGTGGTGGCTAGGGACTTTAGGCTTTTTTTATCCTGTACCGAAGGTACAGGGTTTGAGCCTGAAATACCTCTAGCTACCAGGTGTATTACATGGGGGCATACACACACACACACACACACACACACACACACACACACACACACACACAACTTTGATTCAGTTAATCCAAACCTGGCTGCCAAATGAAATGAACGGAGGCTGTTCAATGATTCCCTGGCTGCTGCTGTTCCAAATGAAATGCATTTGTAATCCAAAATGAGCGATTCCACATCAAATGAACAGAGCTGCTGTTAAGTCCCTGTAATCCACAAATGGAGTGCTGCTATTAATTCCCTGTTCCAAATCAAACCTCAAATGATTTCCCACTCGCATCTGCAGCCAGACCAGCCAAAGATTATGATGTGAGTTCCTTGAGCTCAATTCCGACTGGCTGGTAGCCCTGACAGAGCTGACGTCATCACACGCATGATGACATCAGCTCCGACAGCATGCTATTTGAATAAATTAAAGAAAGAAATGAAAAAAAATCAGTAATGTAGGGGTGCCACTCAGGAATTGTGGCACCCCTTCATTTGGACCCCAAAACTCGGTAAAAACTTAATAATTCAGTAGGTTGAGAGGTATGGGTTGTATTATTCTGATTCTAACTGTATGTAGAGGAGCAAGTGAATTAAGGATGCTTAGGAAGGCAGAATTAAAGTAGTGGACAGCTTCATCTAAGGGGAGTATGGTTAGATGTGACCAGTTAATTCTAGAGAGGAGGTCATTAAAAGTTGCAGGGCAGAAGTTTGCTAGTTTACAACAGGTGATGTATTTATGTGGCCTTGAGTAGTGATTTGTGTATGTTCGCACTTTTACAGGGGAGTGATCACTTAGGGAGTTTGATAGGGTTTCAAGGTTATGGTACCTTAGGGGACGGAGGCGAGAATCCAGTCAAATGCAGTACTAGGACTATGAGATCTGTTAGTGTGTGTAGGTGCTGAAACTAGTTGTGTAAAGCCATATAAGTTAATGCAAGTAGTGGAGTTAGGTGCCTGTAAGTTTAACCAGTTTATGTTAACATCCCCAAGAAGGATGGTTTCATTGTGTATGTGTTGGGAAAGGTAGGACAGAATATTTTCTAGATGGGTGATGTTATCACCTGGGAGAAGGTATATAGCTACCACTGTGATGGCTGTGAAGTTGTTAAGTTTCAGATTAGCCATCAGGAGTTCAGTGGGTGAAATGGAGGGAGTGTGTTTGTTGAGACTAGTGAGGCTAAGGTGGTCCGAGTAGACAATGGCCACTCCAACCCATTTTTTCCTAAGACAGTCTAGTCTTAGAATATTGTATCCTGGGGGCAATCAGGGTTGGGAGGTTTTAGCCAGATTTCTGACAGGATGATGATATCAGGGGTGTAGTTAGCCATCCAGGCATGGAATTTGCTACTTTTATTAACTACACTCCTGGTATTCATAGAGTAAAAAGATACATGTTCTTGGGGGGATTTGAACCCTTAGAGTATGGAGAAGTGGCATTGTTGGATGGAGGAGTGGGGTTGGGACCTGGAATTGGATGAATATCACCAGATATTATTAGAGATTTGGGAGGTAGTAATGCTTGTAGTGTAGGTAGTTTATTTTTTGTAAAGATAGGGTGTTTTGGGATGGAGGACTTTTGATTTTTAGGCAAAGAGCATCCAAAGAAAAGACTGAAGAGCAGATATGGAAAGATTGCTGAGGGTATATTGGTTGCTTTTCATATGTGATTGTGGCACAAGAGTGTGTTTGTACAGGGAGGAAGTTATAGGAGGATAGGGAGTAGAGCAGTAGCAAGGGAGGCAAAAGGAGGGGTATCTTGTTAAAGAAAGGCAGGATAGGTGTATTGTTGGTAGGTAGGAGGGGAAAGTCTAAGGTTATATGTGAGTTCTAGAAGAGATAATAGTGTCAGCCAGTGGGTGGGGTGTGTATGGGAAATGGTGGGGACTAAGTATAGGTGTTTGAGAGAGGGGGGCGCCTGGTGGGGGCTGTGTCAGTGGAGCAGGAAGGGGATGGATTTGGGGGAGGTGTTAGGATGGAAGGATAGATATAAAAGAAATTATATGGGGGTGGTTGGGAACGGGGTGGGTAAGTGAGCGGAGGGAGTTACTCCTGGATCACTTTGCCACACAGAAAAGGACCAATCTGTGAGAAATGGCTGCTTAGGGCATCAGGTAAGTCCAGAGAGGGTAAAATGAGTAAGGCACACTGATTAGAAGTGGACAGATCCACCTCTGCCTCACTATGGCCACCATCATCATCAAAGTCCGATGAGACACTGACTTCAGGTTTTGAGGGGGACAGGTACCAACCACCCCCTCATTCACCTGTGAGAAGCAAGGCAAAAGCAATACATTCCTACCTGCGCTATTATGTATTGCAATCCACACAGATTCATACAGATGAGGATCCACAACTGCATTACTTGTGCTACATCTTCTCATCTCTGCTCTGATGCACAAAACACAAACTCACACCAACATACACTGACAAGTCAGGCCTTTTATAACATGCACTTCAGCTACATCCAGTTAATGTTGCCAGTACAATGCACCTCTGAAGTATGCAATATGACAGTGTATATGATAGAACTACACAGGACACCTAGTACACCTATCTTGAGAATGATATGCCAGTTGTAGTATCACTGCCTCAGGTCTGTACCATCTCTCTATTGTGTTTGAACAGGCATCTTGGAGTAATTGCTTCATGCATAGCAGGCTGCATAGTCACTCATAACTATAAGTGAAAAACTTGTTCATGTTTGTACAATTACACACCTGTGATTAGCCAGTCTATGCACTGTAGTTAACTGTTCCAGAATGGAACATACAAATAGTCTACTCTGGCTAAGCACTGCAGTTGTACATAGGGCAAAATGGCAGCCCTTAACTTACTTATGGTATATATGACCCATAAAACAACAGTATCACACTTACAGGTACAGGACCACAGGCTTTGGCCACACCAGATGGACCTAGGAAAAGGTGAGGGAGAGGTATTGTCAGCATCACAAAATAGTGCAGCACTAAAGGTAATCTGTGCATATATCCACATTTACAGTAGCTACTGTGATAATGGCTATATTGCTGACATTCTGAGTATGTGTGCACAACTGTGCATAAAACCCAATCCCCCCAATGTAGATAGACCTGACACCAATGTACTGGTATGTACAGCCTGCTACAATGACTGATACAGTATTACACCGATGAACACATTAAGCTTACCTGGACACTCGACTTCTGGGAAGTTGTTGCACCCTCCTCCAGGATGTATGGCATGATGGATACCTGGGAGATGTTGGTTGATCCTAGGTTCATCGGGAGCTACTCTGTGGCTGAAAATGTTTTTTCCATCACATGCCCTCCACTGATGGCAGCATGATCCCTGGCAACAGCAGCTACCCTTTGACATGCAGCATTCACCATATCTGTGGCCTGGTGTTGGACCTGCTCATAGGTCCTGTGCTGTTGGCCAATCTGATTAACAGCATGCACAAGGCTTGCCCACAATGCTGCCCACTGTTCACAATTGTGCTGAGCCCTGCTAAGCAACATGTGTTGGTGATGCCTGAGGCCATCCGGTATTATGTCATTCCCAGCAGTTTTGAATGGTGGATGTCTCCTGTGATACATGGTTCCTGAAAGATAATGAGAGAGGAACACATTACAGAACCAGATATGTAGATATCCACTATGTACAGATTCTGGATGCCCGTAATGGCCTGCACTATCCATTGATACCTTACACATCATACCCCACAGTCTGGAAATACACTACATGTTTGGATATCACCAAGATAGTAGCAATAATAGGTTATGTCCCTGTGTGCAGAGACAGATTCTGCTGTATGTCCCGACACCCATCACTGCAATCTACTGTGGTGTGTCCCCTATGGGCAAATTCACACTAATATGTCATGTGGCCACTGTCAGACAAATAGCAGTGTGCCATTACAACAACTATATGGGGACAGTCCAACAACACCAGTGTGCCACAATGACAGAAAGGAATGCAAACCTGCTGTAGTTTATGTCCCCTGTACGCGTCATAACTCTGAACTATACAAATGTTTGCAGAATGTCAAGATGTTTGCCTCATGCATGTGGTCTTATTCACACAAAGCTGTGGATGTCTGACAAATGGTTGGGTAATCATTGATGGCTGCTGTCAGAATATACAGTCAGATTCAGACTTTCATATGTCATACCCCTCAGAAAACAGTTATACTACAGTAATATGTGTTAGTCTACTCACATTCGTACATAGTATGGGCAATATATATGTCACTGAGTTTGGCCCTTTAGCCCAATTAATTATGAGTTTGCCCTGCTTTCTTGCTGTAGGAGGTTGACAGGTAGGTTAGGCATAGCTCTCAACCAAACTGGGGCACATGTCGATGACACAGAGACCTAGCCAGAGTACAACAGAGACATTCATGGACACTTTTACAACATTAGAACTATGTATGTGACATATTCACAGAATGAGAGGAGGTGACATACATTGTTTGATGTAACAGAAGTGTACACCCTTAGTCAGTGTCACTATGTACTGCATGTAATAAACTAGTTTTCCTGCAACAGCCGACCTTTGTAGGAGGGATTGATAGGGACAGAGCTGAGATGTGATGGAAAGCAGGGACAGGTGTGAGGCATGCCTGTAGGTGTAGGACAGCAGAGTATCAATGACATCTCAATACCATAGATCTACAACAAGCCTCCTGCTCTACTCCCTATTCCCCATACCTCCATCCTCCCATCTGCATCCCATTTTATGGAGACATCTATTACATACTTGGTGGAGTGCAGTATTCCTTTTCTGAATCTTTCCTCTGGAAAAGCTTGTAACATACACTGTCAATCTGACTGAAATCTCATACAGACCTGTTCCCCGTCATCAGCTGCTTGCCTTTTGAAGGTAATGTTCAATAGCAGATAATTGTCTCTGCACCAGTCAGTGGCTCAGAATTGCTAATTGCAGCCAAAACAGATGAATTGCAGTATCAGTAGCCAATGTCATGCCACCACAGTTTAATATATAAGCCTTTCTTGTAGGCATTGGCCCCTTTCTTACTGTTTGAGATGGAGATTTTTGAGGTGTGGTGACTACAGTATCACAGAGGGTAGGTACAACTACTTTCTACTCTAGAGAGTTGTGAGGGATGTGCACAGTTTTGTCTCTTATGTTTGGTCAGTATCTCATAACACTGTGGTCATCTGGGAGTTCACTGGCAAACATTGTGGCTTGTCAGTAATGGAAGAGAGACATGTGAGTGTCACACTTCATACCTGTCAGAATATGCATGCTAATGCAGTAGCTATCTTTGTAGGGGCACACTGTTAAGCATGTCCCTATCGCTGGACCTTTGTCCACCCCCAGTAAGTATGGCTGTGTCAAGATCCCTTGCTCTAGGGGGTTGGGAGGTATGGTAAGTCTGTAGCAGCTGCTTTTACACATAGCTGTGTATGCTACAGGATGCAGCTGCTGCTGCTCCCTACAATACATAGGGGGAGTTTGTGAACACTTTGTCAGACAGCAAGCTGTATGTGTAAATGTGGCAGCTTGTTAGGTTTGTCATTATGGGATAGCTAGGGTAAAGGTAGTCTATATAGTCCAATTGGTGCATGTGTGTAAGATATGTCTGTTATGCACCAGTGTGAATAACAGAGTGGTAGGAAGCATATAGTTAGGCAATACGGAGATGTACATTGTGTTTCTGCCTGCAAGCCTTTATCTTGCAAAACCGGGTAGCAGTTAATCAAGTAGCAGTAAACTGTTGGTATTAAGACTACAAGACACATTCATTACTTGCTGTCTGTATAATAATGTAATTGAAGTGCTTCACAACACTGGAATCAAACCCAGGACTGTGTGTGGCAAAATATACTGCGTACAAGGCATTTAACAGACTGAGCTACTGAGAAATAGCAAATGCTCATGTATTTGCAAGATACATGTGCACATATACAGGCTGTGAGAGATGTTTATATATCCATGAGTATGCGCATGGCTTTATATGGATGTATTTCTGCACCAGGGTCTCAGATGTACATGTACTTTGCCATTGCTGCCTTAGCAGGTGTCTTTTCACAAGTTGCTGATAAAAGGGCACATATACCTGCTATCAGAGGCCTCACTTACATCCATTGGTATGTCTTTGGCTGTCCACTGGTGTATTATTGCACCAGTGTCCAAGGTAAACTCCTATTTTTCCCATTCCTTGTATTTTCATTTACATGCTTAATGACAGTAGGTAGCAGTCAGTATGTATTGCTGGAAACAGGTGTGCAACCTAAAACCTGGGTGGCATGGTGGATTAATATACAGTACTGTAGTTGAGAGCGGTCTGGGTTTGAAACTTTGCATAGGTGTTTATTTTCTATATGTGAGTAACAATGACCTAGACACATATTGGCATTAAAGTTATTTAAAGCTCATTAAAGTTAATTTATGCTGAGCTAAATGAAGTGGCATGGTGCACCATTCTGCTTTGCACAAATCCGTGCCACCTGTGCTAAAAATATATAAATAAAAGAAAGAGGGGGTGATAGGACAGTGGTGAAATGTGGGCAAGCGGGGGAAAAACATAGTGAACAGTGGGTAGGGAGGCGCAGGAAGGATGTAGGAAAGAACCATAGCTATCCATTTCTTGTACAGCAACAGCTGTGCATTTTGACAGATTTTTTTAGATGAATTTGGACTCTCAAACCCCAGAGTGAGGGGTGAGGACAACATAAATGTGATGCCAAGTCAAGTGGACCACATTGGTTGCATCCAGTGGATATGTGTGAGAAATGGAGTGGTATGTGTTGGGCGATATTTTTTTTTGTGGGACAGTTGCCCATTTTTTTTAAAGAAGAGAGTGGATTGTTGGGGAAGGGGCAAAGGTATGTGTGAAGAGGTCAGTTGGGTAGGAGATGATGCAATAGCAGACAGGCAGGACAGACAAGACAGCAGACAGGGGCAGTGTGTGACACATGAGGGGGTAAAAACTTTGGATGGTGAGGGTGTTGTGGAATCAGAGATGCTTGTGCATCCAGACAGCAGCAGTGTGACTGAGGTCCCCACCATTGGGCAGTCCACACTGATCCTTCACTGCCCTGAAGGTAGCTGTGCTGGAGTCTGGGCACCAGGGCCAGCCTGCCCCACCAGGTTGGCCAGTGTGCCCTCAATCTGGCACAGGCAACATTCATAGGTACAATGAATGATCCTGCACACCATGGCTTTAGTTGCTATTGGGTAACTACCGCACCTCCAGCACTGGTCCCAGGGGAAGGTCTGGGCCTGTCCCCTAAAGCAGTTCTACCCAATGCTGCAGATGGTGCAGGGGCAGAGGAGGGGACACAATCAACATGGGTCCCAGATGTGCCAGGACCTGGTGTCACAGCCAGTTGAAGTAGGATAGGCAGATCACCTGGAATCAGTCTACACTGACGTGCTGTGGTGATGGAGGTATAGCAAAAAGTATAGGTTAGTTATGAACACAACATATTGTTAGTAATAACAGCATGCTAAAACAGTGGAAATTACCCAAGTACATACAAATCCATATTATGTGAAACACAACAAGTAGAACAGTCAGTATAATAACAGCATGCTAGTAACAGTTACGGCATAAGGCCAACAAAATAGGTAATTCAACAAAATATGTTAATATGCCACCATTATAATACATAACAATAATGAAGAAGTATGAGGAAGTCAGGAGTGTCAGAGAAGTATGTAAGAGTGATACAGGATATGTACAAGGGTAGTGTGACAGCAGTGAGGTCTGCGGTGGGAGTGACGGATGTGTTTAAGGTGGAGGTGGGGTTACATCAAGGATCAGCTCTGAGCCCTTTCTTATTTGCAATGGTGATGGATAGGTTGACAGATGAGATCAGACAGGAGTCCCCGTGGACTATGATGTTTGCAGATGACATTGTGATCTGTAGTGAGAGTAGGGAACAGGTGGATGAGACCCTGGAGAGATGTAGATATGCTCTAGAGAGAAGAGGAATGAAGGTCAGCAGGACTAAGACAGAATATATGTGTGTGAATGAGAGGGAGGATAGAGAAATAGTGAGGATGCAAGGAGTAGAGGTGACGAAGGTGGATGAGTTTAAATACTTGGGGTCAGTAGTTCAGAGTAACGGTGAGTGTGGAAGAGAGGTGAAGAAGAGAGTACAGGCAGGATGGAGTGGGTGGAGAAGAGTATCAGGGGTAATTTGTGACAGACAAGTACCTGTAAGAGTGAAAGGGAAGGTCTACAAGAGGGTAGTGAGACCAGCTATGTTATATGGGTTGGAGACAGTGGCATTGACAAAAAGGCAGGAGTTTGAGCTGGATGTAACATAATTAAAGATGTTAAGATTTGCACTGGGTGTGACAAGGCTGGACAGGATTAGGAATAAGTATATTAGAGGATCAGCCCAGGTTGGAAGGTTTGTAGACAAAGCCAGAGAGGCTAGATTACATTGGTTTGAACATGTGCTGAGGAGGGATGCTGAGTATATTGGGAAAGAGATGCTAAGGATGAAGCTACCAGGTAAGAGGAAAAGAGGAAGGCCAAAGATAAGGTTTATGGATGTGGTGAGATAGGAGGTGGTTGGTGTGACAGAGCAACATGCAAAGGACAGGAAGAAATGGAAACAGGTGATCTGCTGTGGCGACCCCTAACGGGAACAGCCAAAAGAAGATGATTATGATAATACATAGCAATAATAAACACATGCACTAAAATACAGTTAAATGTAACAACATATGGTAATAGTGAACCATAACCAGTGAATAACAATAATAAATAAATGAAGATAAGGGATGGAGAGAGAGAGAGAGAATCACAGGGCATTAGTACTATTATTGGCTATATACTTGACAACAGTATTAATATCTCCATTACAGACCTGTCCTTTCTTTCTGTGTACATGTACCCTATAGCTGCTGTAGACTGTACATACCTCTCAAGCTATCTGCATGGGACACTATGGGCCAAACAGTAACAATTGTGGGTACAAAACTACACAGAACATGTGCACGTCAGGTAGACCTATATAACTACCAAGGTGTACTGTGGGTTGATGTATTGATACTCTGCTATTTAGGTAATCATGTGGATAAACCTGTGACTGAGGGATTGCACACTACTAAGTACATTATGTGACAGCATGACACTTGACAGACATGTATGTGTACAGTACAGAAACTAAACAACTATCATGCCTTGCTTGGCAGGCATGGGGATAGAACCCAATAGCAGTGACTGCAGAGGACATCTGCATGGCATGTATGAATTGGCTGCAGCAACATTCTTACTGACAGCCCAGGCATTCATCCATATCAAGAATCCATGTTACTTATTTCACTTTATTTTATTTTAATAATATTTATTTCCTTTATTTTATGCTGTATTTTCACATTCTTGCTAGTGATTCAAACAGTCAGTGATATCTAAACACACAATTATTTACTGATAATATGGGCTATCTCACCCATTTACCTATAGTTCCTGTGGAAATAGAAGTTGTGAGCATTAAAAACTTAGCACTGGATTTGAATCCTGGTGTGCCAAAATATACATTATAGAGTGCATTTAACAAACTGAGCTACTGTGTCACTGCTGATTACTGACTTGACTGATATTTCTCTAAAGCTTACTTGGAAATGACATATGACCTGGCAGTAGTACTATAGTTTTATAGTGACCTGCAGTGACAGTAGAACGCACATGCATGAATTACAAGCATGACAGAGATAGTAGGTAACCTATACATTACCATATAGACTGCAGGTGTACACAGTATATTGTTAGTGGGTTTAAATATATGTGGAGTCAACACCAATATCAGAGCATGGCGTGGGTTAACTCACCCATATACCTTGCAGAACAGTTGTTGTAATTAATTTCTTGCAAAACAGTTCCACTTCCACACTTATTACATAACAGACTTTATTGGACATACCTTCATGGAGTTCCTGGAATAATCTTGAGTTTTTATTACACAACAGTTGTGATTATGCAGGTGTTGCAATACAGCTCTAATTCCACACTTATTGCTCTTGAAACTTTATTGTAATTGCTTTCTTACAGTTAATGCTTTATTCTTCCCTGCTTATTGCACTACAGTTGGCAGCATTCACTTATTGCAGTACAGCTCTAAATCCACATTCATTGCAATACAATCTTTACTCCATATACCTAAATACAGTTAATGATTTACTCTTTCTTGCTTATTTCACTATAGTTAGCATAATACATCTGTACTCACCTCACTCATGTTGCAGTCTGGCCAAGTGCCAGGCATGCATCTCGAGTTTGTGAGCCCTCTCCTCTGCAGCTATTGGGAGAGAGGAACATCATTATGCATACCAGTTTAGCAGACATTCAGATTAGATATTGGTGGTACAGAGGTGAAAATATCTACATACATGTGGGACATCCCCTGCCTGAAATTCTTGGACACAGGTGTCCAAGAAATCCCCCTTACATCTCTTTAGATCATCATAGTGGTAATGACATTGCTCATCTATCCAGAGATACCAGATGAACTGGTGAGGTCCCTTGCTAGCCAGTCCCAGGCCTCAGCCTTGCACTCTGAGCTCTGGTAACCTCCCTGCAGAAGCCAGCCTTCATGTTTTTTTACAAGGAGTTTGATCATGACCCTGTACTCTAGAATGCCCAAATGCTGCACCTGAAAGTGCGCACCCTCACCAACACCTGCCATAGTATCCTTCAGAGATAGACCTCCAATGGATTATGCTGTATTCTTGCCTATTGGGCTTATTATAGCCTGTTTTCCCAGCCTTACATGTCATTGGGCAACATTTAAAAATGTGGTGCATTGCTTAGCAGCCCGCAAACCAGTGCAGATGAGCTGAGCAGTGTGAAAACCTGAAGACCCATATGCTTAGCAGTGCCTAGCGGTGTGCAAACCAGCTAAGCAGAGCCAGGCAGAGTATAAACATTTTCAGATGTTATTGTGTTTATACAGTGCTTCACAGGTCTTAGCAGGTCTTAGCAGAGCTTAGTGGAGTGCAGCAGGCCACAATGTAAAAATAATTGCCATAATTTGTATTTCAAAACTAAATGCTTATTTTCCTTTTCATGTATTCAAACCCTGTACCTGCTACCTGCTAAGCTATGTATAAACACTGCTGAGCACCACGCCATGCTGCTCAAACTCGATCAGCTACACTTAAACCTGACATTTATGTAAATAATCATATGCATCTGGTTTCTATTTTTAGATATCTGGCAGATGTCTCGGCAATGCACCGCACTGTGCAAACATGCTTTTTAAATTAAAAAAATAATAATATATTGATAAACTGTAATTGGACAGTGCAGGGTGTATCTTAACCCTCTGTGGACACAGTTAACACTGCACTCCCTACACTGATCCAATAACCATGTTCCTCAGCCAGCTTTCCCTTGGCAATGCACCATGCACGGACACAGTACCATTCCATGTATGCTCTACAATATGCCTACATGGATTTTATTAAATCCTGGGGTTAGTCTTTCCTTATAACAATTATAGCATGTTATAAATCTACAGTGAGCTATTTTAATAAAATCTTCAATTCTTGCACCATAAGGATAAGTGTTGCCTTGAAAGAGGCTTAAATTATCCTGATATTATGTAGTCTTTGGTAGGCGGTTAGGGTCCAAATGGATAGATGATAAAATTAGCAAACAAAGGAGAGTAGTATTGCTGGAATTGAATTAATTTCAAGTCTTGGTGAGGACATTTATAGACACTGTTTTAAATAGACTACATTTTATATAGCATATATCATGGAAAGAAGTGGCTTAAAAAAAAAAAAGATCTGGGTGCACAAGTCCCAGGATAAAAAATTGTCTAATCCAGGTAGGCACACTGGTGCCAAGAGTGGAAAAAATGACAATGTAAAATCCCAAGGCATGGAAACATTCCTACAGTGGGTGTTTGTCCAGGGTTTAGGAAAGGGTGGCACCCTGTTGTAGAAAGAAGTAGTAGTCCACAAAAAACACAAAAAAATGACTGGCCAGAAAAGAGCCATACAGATTAGATAGAGTGCACTACTGAGAATAAGAAATAAATGATGTATTGTCACTGCTATGCAAGAAGCCCACGATTTCTGGATAGAAGATGCTCAAAAAGATTAAGAGAGAAATTAAACTAAAGAAAAATATTTGTACAAGAGCAACTGTTAAAAGCTTCAAATGCAAGTCTGTGTTCATTAATACAACAGATGCATAAAAAATGTATAGACCAAGAGACCTTTGGCCATTTGGAAAAATAAGAGACTAGGGAACTACAAAAAATATAAAGAATAAAACCTAGAGGTTTTTGAAAGGTATAAAAAGAAACATGGACAGGGGAAAAAACGGGATCTGATATGGCACAATATTAATGCAAAGCAGAAAGCCAAACTAATCAATACAAGAAAAGCAGATCCAAAGATATCTGAAGAGAAATACAGGCAAAGACATCCAGTTATAGAAAATTACACAAAGCAACACATAAGATCACAAAGGAGGAATGTAGACTGGAAGATTAGTAATAGAAGTTAAGCAAATAGAAGCTGAAGTTATGGAACACCTGCAAAGTGAAGGGTTTAATGCAGAAAGTCTAACACAGGTTGTGTCACAGCATGATGGAAGAATGAGTACCCTAATTAAAGAGAAACAAGTGGAGTGGGAGACATCTGAAGAAAAAAACATGGACATGGGAAAGAAAAACTAATTTAAAATGGTGCAATATTTATGCAAAGGAAAAAAAAGCAAAACTAATCAATATAAAAATGCAGCACCAAAGGAATTTAATGAGAAATACATGCAAATGCATCTGGATATGGAACATTTTACAGTACAAATAATAAGAAAACAAAGGAGAAAGTAGAAAAAGGATTAGTAATGGAAAATGTTATGAAATAGAAACTGAAGTTATGGATACCTGAGAAATGAAGGATTTAGTGTAGAAAATCCCAGTCTGGTAATGTCACAGCATGATGAAACAATGAGCCCTCAAAGAAAGGAGAAACAGGTAGAATGGGCAACATATGATCAGTTGCCAAATGAAGGTACTGTGGAGCCTTCAGTGGGAAACCAGTACAAAAATTCAGTTGGAGTCACACAGCAAGGAAATAAACAGGAAACAGTGGCAACTATGATGCAGTCAATGTTGTGGAGTAATAGGCCAGTGAGTTCCCATATGAACAAGGAACGGATGACACAGGATGCAGTTGAGAATATGACACAGGATGATGTTCTGAAACTTTCTGTAGAATGTCTTTAGGAAACAGAGAATAAAGACTATGCCCACAATTTAGAAGAAAAAGATTTAAGGCAAGAGATGCTTGGTTTAATAGAGATAGCATATTAAGATGGATGAAAGAAATAGATTACAGAAAGTCAATAAGACCCAAAATGTTAGATGTCTGATAAAATAAATTAAAACAATAATTAAGACTATTCATAGGTTCATAGGTTTATACTAGGCTATCTGCCCTAAGGCATTTATAAGCCTAGCCCAGAGTTTTTGTGGCTTACGCCACCCCTTATGTTAAAAAATACTGTGCCCATTAGTTTATTGTGCCTCTGTCCAGTAGTGACACAGAGATGATTCCCGGGGTAAACCTACGATCTCCCATCCACCGGTCAAGACTTCTCTTGAACAGAGCCAGCGAGGTGCTCTGCCTCACATGGACGGCGATTTTATTCCACAACATAGGAGTCTCTGGGTGACAAATCTATCCCTCCAGCATGTCCTATTTATATCCGTGCTAAGGTTTAAGTCGCTTGCTCTAGTGGATCTGGTAGATATGGATTTTTTGAGGTGGAGCATGTCCATTAATTCCGGGTTGGACATGGCCTTGTATGTCAGGCACAGGTCACCTCTGAGCAGACGGTATGCGACTGAATAGAGCTGGAGTTTCTTCAGTCTGGCAGCATATGACAGATTTTGGAGTCCCTTTATCCTTTTGTTGAGGAACTTTTGGGGTCTCTCCAATTGCTGCAGGTGTCGGGTGAGATACATCTCCAATGGGGCATTGTACTCGATCATTGGTCTGATAAGTGAAGAGTACAGGGGAACAATGACCTCACTTGATCTGGATGTGAATCCCTTCATGATCAGGTGGGTAATGTAGAAGGTTTTTCTAACCACTTTAGCAATGTGAGTGTCAAAAGAAAGGCCACTGTCAACCTGGGTCCCCAGGTCCCTGATAACCTCTTCTGTGCTTAGTGGTGGGTGATATAACAGAATTAAATAGGGCATAATACTGTTCAGCTACATTAATAACAGATAAAGTCTTACCACCAAAGCAGAGGGCAATAAGGAAACCATAAAGCAATTAAGACAAGATGTGTCACTGTTAGAAGAGTATAGATGAGGGAATAAATCAACAAAAACACTCAGAAAGACAGTCATGATAAAAGCAATGTGTAGTATTAGAATAGAGCAGGATCTACCGTACATTATTTTAAATAATAAACTAAAAATATTAGCACAGGCAGAAAAACTTAGAAGATAAGCAAATAAGCTCACTCAAAAAATATATATATATCTGCTTTTACTGTATTTGTGTTTCTTCCTACTTTATTTTGCTTTTGCGTCATCTTAAAAGTACTCAGTTGTATTTATTACTGCTTGGTGTAACTCATTCTAAGCCTTTTAGTTTAAGCACTTGGGCTTCAGACCAGTTGTTTTACATTAAGAAGGTTTGTGGTCTGCACTGTAGGGGGCAGAACAGGTAGCTTACATCCTTCTAAGTTGGGAACTGCTGATTGAGGGCTCAGTGTCTGTTATTCTAAAAGTGTATTAAATCTGGTTTAAGCACTTGGGCTTCAGGCCAGTTATTTTACATTAAAAGGGTTCATGGTCTGCACTCTTGTGGGAGGAGAGGCTGGACTCTGCCCTTCTGAGCTGGGAATTTCTGGTTAAAGGCTTATAGTGCCTGCATATTTGAACTGCTTCTTACTGAAATTGGTACACCTTGTTTGCTGTAGCATAGACTAGATCCAGGCCTGCTGAATCTAGCTTTGTTTGTATAACTTGAGCACTAATCCAGGCATTCTTTAAAGTATTAAACTGTATTTACTACTGCTTGGTAGTAACTTGATTAAAGTGTAGCTATCATTCTAAGTCTTTTGGATTAAGCACTTGGGCTTCAGACCAGTTGTTTTACATTAGGAAGGTCTGTGGCCTGCACTGTAGTGGCAGAACAGGTAGCTTACATCCTTCTAAGTTGGGAACTGCTGATTGAGGGCTCAGTGTCTGTTATTGTAAAAGTGTATTAATTCTGGTTTAAGCACTTGGGCTTCAGGCCAGTTATTTTACATTAAAAGGGTTCGTGGTCTGCACTCTTGTGGGAGGAGAGCCTGGACTCTGCCTTTCTGAGCTGGGAATTTCTGGTTAAAGGCTTATAGTGCCTACATATTTGAACTGTTTCTTACTGAAATTGGTACACCTTGTTTGCTGTAGCATAGACTAGATCCAGGCCTGCTGAATCTAGTTTTGTTTGTATGCTTGTTGTTTGTTTGCTTGTTATTTCCCTGAAACACTAATTCCACCTAAAATGCGGCTTTTCAGCGCTTCTGTGGATCCCTAGTGATATCTGCATTGCTTACTGTACTTATTTCCTTGTTTCACTTGAAAGAAAGTTACTGTTTATCATTTTTGCATTTAAGTTACCTGTAACACATTGCATTTAAGGTACCTGGCACTTGCTCACTAAAGCAATTATATAAGTCAGCACTAAAAAATTAAAAGCACTACACCCTCACAAACTCCCCTTGAGTACCTTGTTCCCCATTGGCCCTTTTTTCAGTTATAAAGGAATTCCCAATACTATTCTAGCATGTCCAAAGGTCGGTTGTTAATCTCCTCTCCGGTCCAGCTGGTGAATCTGGGAATCTTGAGGCAATGTTACAACTGCCTCATGTACACAGACAACCCTCTCCTCCTCCCAACAAATTCCAACACATGTGAGAGATGCAACCATATAGCCATACTGCAGGCTAAGCTTTCTCAACTCAGTACTGGCGAAACCAGTCAGCAGGAGAAGGAAACCACACTCACTACAATTCCAGTCTCACATAGACCTACCAGGACAGCAAACCAAACACATAAACACACAAAAACATACTCAGAGGCTCTAAATAAAAATCTGCCTAAGCAGCAGAGACCTCCAAAGCAGACACCCAAGTAACCGCTACCCCAAAACAAAACACATGCAACACATAGCTCACAAAGCCAGTGTGCCGAACAGTCACAGCCCTTAAGGCTAAACAACACACCTGATACACTTGTAATAGGTGACTCAACCGTCAGGCACACTGAAGTCCCGCTCACCAGGCTGAACAAGGAGAAGGTCATGGTGAGCTGCCTGTTGGGCGCTAGGATCCACCACATAACACAAGCACTCAGGCCACTCCAGGGCAAGTACAAATATCACTCAGTCATTGTCCATGCTGGTGTGAATGACCTGAGATGTACCTCCCTGGACTACATGAAAAGAGACATAGAGGAGCTCTCTGAGCATGTAACCCAGGCCGGTATGACCCTGACCTTGAGTAGCATCTTACCCTCACCAAGAATGATGCCACAATATGAAGACAAGATGATCAATTTCAACAATTGGATTAAGTATTGGTGTCATTCAAAGGGGATCCAATGCCTGTCAGCCTGGGATGACATGCTCGACAAGCCATGATGCTTCACTGGGGATGGCTTGCACCTGTCACCCCTGGGCTTTTGGATATTGGCAAAGGCTCTTGCTACCCCCATAGTGCCTTTTTTAGGAATGGCTCAAAAGACAAACCCACCTCCATAGGTATCACAAGGGATAAGAAACTAAGAGTAATGCTACTCAATGCCAGAAGTCTAAACCTCAAGATGCACGCACTCAAAACTCTCCTTAGCATGGAGAACATCAATATCTGTGCAGTAACAGAAACCTGGTTCAAGGATCCTGAGAGCACCCTAGCACTATCAGGTTATACCTCATACCATGCTTTCGGCCCCAAAACTTGGACCGGACCACAAAAGGAGGGGGAGTATCAATATTTGTCAAAGCTACCCGCATTTCCAGGTTGGTGACACAGCACAAAGCATCAGAGACTATCCATGTGCAACTAACAGTGGGTAAAACTGCCTTCCAGTTTATAGCCTGCTACAGACCACCCTCCCAAACCCAGGAACCCCACTCGGCCTTCCTGAGAACACTGGAAAATATGAAGGTCTCTCCAAACACCATTATATTGGGTGACTTCAACTACCCAAACATAGACTGGGAGCATTACTCTAGCTCCAACACCCTAGCCCAAAGGTTCCTAGAATTTATAAACTCAAATGCTATGGAACAACTTGTTACCACTCCCACAAGAGGGGAAAACATACTGGACCTGATCATCATCAACATGGGGACTCTATGCTCCAGACCAGAAGTGTATCCCTCACTGGTAAGAACAGACCATAAACTAATCTCACTGGATACTCACATCCCAACTCCACCCCCTGCCCTGAAAACCACAGTGAAAAACTTCTCTAATGCAAATTTCACACTCCTCAAAACCGAGGCGGAATCCTTCAAAGCCCCCGGGCCAATGGAAAATATGGCCCAGACCTAAGAATCCTTTATAAACGCATTCTATGAACACCTTCATAAATGCATGGATCATGCAATCCCAAATAAAACCAAGATCCAGTCCTCCAAAGGCAGACATCCTGTCTGGTGGACTCCAGCCATAAACAAACTATACAATAGAAGGAGGAAGCTACTACATGTTAGAGCAAAATCCCAAAAAGCGAAGGCATCTCTGATCAGTATTAGCAAAAAACTACGGGCACTCATAAAATCGTCTAAGGCCAGCTTTGAGAGGAAAATTGCACAGGACACTAAGGATAATCACAAGGCTTTCTTTAGTTATGTTAGGAACCTGGGAGGGAATTCCCAGATATGCTCAGAGTTAGTCCAAAATGACAAAAAATACACCGAACCCACAGACATTGCCAACATCCTAGCTGACGGGTTCAGCACAACCCCCCCCCAACAAAAGGGCAAATATCTATCCCAGCAGAGTGCTGCCCCCCCCTGACATCTCAGATGCTCAGGTAAGAGCTGCCCTCTCCAAAGCAAAAAACACAGCATCAATGGGACCAGATGGTGTCCCGGGCTGCGTCCTACATGAACTCCAAGAAGAGCTAAACCCAAACATAAAACTACTGTTCAATCTCAGCCTTACTACAGGATATGTACCCAAAGAGTGGCGTACAGCAACAGTGGTCCCTCTCCACAAAGGTGGTGCCTCAACGGATCCTGGAAACTATTGCCCCATAAGCCTAACTAGCTTGGTCTGCAAAGCCATGGAAAGGATCATCATGGACCTCATAAATAAAGATATTGGGGACCTACAGACACTGGATCCTACCCAGTTCAGCTTTGTTAAGGGCAGATCCTGCCTCTTAAACCTGGTTGATTTCTTTGAAACAGTCACCAAGGCCATTGACGAGGGGAAGGTGGTCCACACAGCCTACCTGGGACCTCTCAAAAGCCTTTGATACAATACCCCACTCGGGCATTATAGATAAGCTCACCAGCTTAAATATAAACCCCTATGTCACTAGATGGGTTGCAAACTGGCTCAAGGACAGAACCCACATGGTTAGAATTGCTGGAGCCATGTCAGACTCCAAACCAGTTACAAGTGGCATCCCACAAGGCTCAGTCCTGGGACCTCTCTTGTTCAGTATATATTTCTCGGAGGTACAGGCCAACATGGAAGGACTGTGGCTGACCAAGTTCACAGATGACTGCAAACTGGGCACCATAATCAACTCTCCAGCCGACACAAGCATCCTCCAAAAGGGCCTCATAGAAACAGACAACTGGTGCCAGAGCCATAGCCTCAAGCTAAACGCCAAAAGTGTATAGTCATCCCTTTGGCAAAAACAAAGTGCCCACAAATTACCACATAGGTGGTAATCCATTAAGTACAGAAGAAGTAATTAGGGACCTGGGGACCCAAGTTGATAGCAATCTCTCATTTGACAACCACATGGCCAAAGTGGTTAGAAAAACATTTTATATAACCCACCTAATCATGAAGGGATTCACATCTAGATCAGGGGAGGCCATCGTGCCTCTTTACTCATCCCTCATCAGGTCCATAATTGAGTACAATGCCCCTTTTGGGATGTACCTTACCAGACACCTGCAGCAACTGGTAAGACCCCAAAAGTACCTTACCAAGAGGATCAAAGGGCTCAAACAGATGCCATATGCTGCCCGGTTAGAGAAACTCCAGCTCTACTCAGTGGCATACCGCCTGCTCAGAGGCGATCTGTGCCTGAAGTATAAAGCCATGTCCAACCTGGAATTAATGGACATGCTGCACCTCAGAAAATCCAAATCCCATCGAGCTATGCGCTCAAGAGACTTAAACCTCAGCACTGAAATAAATAGGACATGCTGGAGGGACAGATTCATAACCCAGAGGCTCCCTTTACTCTGGAATAAAATCCCAGTTCAGGTTAGGCAGAGTCCCTCACTGACTCTCTTCAAGAGGAATCTTGATGAGTGGATGGGAGATCGTAGGTTTACCCTGGGTATCACTTCTGTGTCACTGTTAGACAGAGGCACAGTATACTAACCTCGAAAAAGGGCATAGCAAAATAAATTTAAAATGGGTGGCGAAAGCCAAACACACTCTGGCTAGGCTTATAAATGCCCTAGGGCAGATAGGCTAGTATGAACCTATGAACCTAAATAAAAAGAACAGGTACAATATAAGCAATTCATTGATTATCCAAAAATTTTATCAGAGAACTGGGAAACAAAGCAAAAGGAATAGAACTATGACCAGAAAAGAAGAAGAAATAGACACATTTTTGGAGAAATATCTATAAACACACTGTGAAACATAACAAAGATGCTGAACGGACATAAGAAGCAAAAGAAACAGCAAGAAGTTCAGATGCACAGGATATGAAATGGGATGAAGTAAAAGACAGAGAAATTGAAACAAAGTAAAGAAAAGCTCCTAAATGGAAAACCTCAGGCCTGATGCATTACCTAACCTTTTTATAAAAGTATTAATAACTTTACAAAAAGGTTTATCCCTGAGTTAGAACTACAATTAAGACAAGATGTGTCACTTTGGCAACTGTCTAATGTATACAGACATCCGTCTCCTCTTACCTCCCAACACTCATACCTGTGAGTTAGGCACTCATATAACCAAACTGGAAGCAGCGCATGCTCAAACCAAGACTGGACTAGCTGGTCAAGAGGTCAACACCTTCAACTCACTACATAGAACACACAGCCCTCCAAAACACCAACCATCAAACCCACACATAGAAACACAAACTATACACAAACCTTCATGGAGGATCTCAATACACATTTACCCAAACAACAGGGAAACCCGAGACAGAAATGCACGCAACCACCACAACACTAACCCCAGAACTCACAACTCACCACCACAGTGTGCCCCTCAACCCAAGTCCTTAAGACAAAACACGTTCCCCAATGTACTAATCATAGGAGACTCAGTTGTGAGGCACACTGATGTCCCACTCACTAGGTTGAACAAGGAGAAGGTGACGATCAGTTGTCTATCAGGTGCCAGGATCCACCACATAACACATGCACTCAGGTCACTCCACAACAAGTACAAATATGACTCAGTCATTGTCCATGTGGGTGTGAATGACCTGAGATGTACCTCCCTGGACTACCTGAAAAGAGATGTGATGGAACTCTTGGATTATGTGGCCCAGGCAGGTATGACCCTAACCCTGATCAGTATTCTACCATCACCCAGAATGATACCACAATAAGAGCAGAAAATGATTGACTTCAACAACTGGCTAAGTTTCTGGTGTAATTCTAAGGGGATCCAGTATCTGTCTGCCTGGGATGACATGATCGATAGACCTCGATTCTTTGCCAGAGACAGCCTGCATCTGTCACCCCTGGGATTCTGGGTACTGACTAAGGCTCTTGCCACCCCTATAGTGCCTTTTTTAGGCAGTGTTCCAAAGACCAAAATTCCACCATAACAGCTACAAACAAATGTAATCTGAAGGTCATGCTGCCAATGCTATAAGTCTAAATCTCAAGGTGCACTCACTCAAAGCTCTACTCAATATGCAGAATGTCGACATCTGTGCTGTAACGGATACCTGGTTTAAAGAGGCAGAAAGCACCCCTGCACTCCCGGGCTGCAACTCATTCCATACCTTTTGGCCCCAGAATACATCCAGAAGCTCCAAAAGTGGTGGTGTCTTCATATTCATAAAAGATGCACACACTTCTAGACTGGTAGGCCAATGAAATGCATCCGAGATACTTCATGTAGAACTAACACTGGGTAAGATGGAAATACAAGTCATAGCCTTTTACAGAAACCCCAAGCATATCCCTAGACTCTCACTCCAAGTTCCTAAGCACCCTGGAATCTGACAAGGTCCAACCCAATACTCCATAATGGGTGCCTTCAACTATCTTTCCATAAACTGGGAAAACTATTCAATTACCAATGTACAGACCCAATACTTTCTGGAATTTATCATTTCCAATGCCCTGGACCAGCTCATTCTGACCTCCACTAGAGAAAGCAGCATCCTCGACCTGGTTATCACCAACATTGGAGACCATTGCTCCACACCTATAGTCAATTCCTCCCTGGTTAAATCTGGCCACAAACTAATCACCATGGAAATATCCATCTCACCTACACCCTCTGCTAAGGTGACAACCCTGAAAAACTTCTTTAAAGCTGACTTTGAGCCCCTAAAAACAGAGGTGGGTGACTTCTCGGCACCCATGCCAATGGAAAATAGCTGCATGACTGCCAAATCTTACACCAGTGCACTGTACGAGCATGTACACAAATGCATGGACCTTGCCATAACAAACAGAACTAAGACACTCTCCTCCAAAAAAAGGAAGCCAACCTGGTGGTCCCCAGCCATCAATAAACTCTACAACAGAAGGAAGAAATAGTTTCAGAAAAAATGAAGTCACAAGACTGGAAAACTTCCCATGTCAGTCTCAACAAGAAGCTGAGATCCCCTATCAAATCCTCTAAAGCCAGCTATAAAGGCAGATTTATGCTTGACACCAAAAACAACCACAAAGCTTTCTATAGCTATATTGAAAACCTCAAAGGCAATACCCAGATTTAGTCTGAGTTATTGCACAATGGCACCTCCTATACTGAGCCAACAGATATAGCCAACATACTGGCTGATAGATTCAGTGCCAACTTTACCCCCCCAAGGGCCGTATCACAATACCATGAGAAAGCTTAGTACCTACCATTTCTGCAGCACAGGTAAAAGCTGCATTGTGCAAAGCCAAGAATACAGTGTCCATGGCACATGATAATATTCCCTGGCTGCATCCTGCATGAGCTACAAAACGAACTGGCATCACATCTGTGTGCTTTGTTCAGTCATAGCCTTACCTCAGGCTATGCCCCTAATGAATGGTGCACTGCTACAGTCATCCCGCTCCATAAAGGGGGAGCAACTACAGACCCTGGGAAATATCATCCCGTTAGCCTGAAAAGTCTGGTATGCAAAGCTATGGAGCGCATCATCATGGACCTGCTTAACAATGATATATGCAATCTCCAAACTCTTTACCCCACACAGTTTGGCTTTGTCAAGGGGAGATCCTACCTGCTGAACCTGGTTGACTTCTTTGAGGCATTCACCAAGGCTGTGGATGAGGGTAAGGCAGTGCATACAGCCTACACCAACTGGGCCAAGGCCGTTGATACCATTCCCCACTCAGGTATCATTGATAAACTCACCAAACTAGGCATCAATCCTTACATCACTAGGTGAGTTGCAAATTGGCTCACAGACAGGACCCACAGATTGAAAGTTGCGGATTCCATGTCAGACTGTCGACCAGTCATGAGTGGAGTCCCACAGGGCTCAGTCCTGGGCCTTGTCCTGTTTGGCATCTACTTCTCAGAAGTCCAGACCAACACAGAAGGACTCTGGCTGACCAAGTTCGCTGATGACTGCAAGCTAGGAGTCATTATCAACTCCCCAAGTGATGCAGACATCCTACAAAAGGGCCTCTCTGAGACCAATGACTAGTGTCAGAACCATGGCCTGAAACTTAATGCCAAAAAATGCGTTTAGAAAAAACTCAGTTCCAATGAATTACCACTTTGATGGGAGCCCACTGAACACAGAAGAGGCTTTAAGAGATCTGGGCACCCAAGTCGACAGCCACCTCACCTTCGACCACCACATTGCCACTGTGGTCAGAAAGTTCTTCTATGTGGCACATCTTATAACCAAAGGTTTCCCATCCAGGAAGAAAGAGGTCATCATCCCTCTTTACTCATCCCTTATTAGACCCATCATTGAATATAATGCCCCATTTGGCAAGTGCCTGACAAGACACCTACAACAGCTGGAGAGGCCACAAAAGTACATCACAGAAAGGATCCTAGGCCTTAATCACATGTCCTACATGGACAGACTCAAGAAACTTTAGATGTTCTCAGTCACTTATCGTCTACTTAGAGGTGATCTCTGCTTGACTTACAAAGTCATGTCTGACCCAACCCTACTTAAAATGCTACACCTAAAGAAATCCCAATCCCCCCATGCCACATGCTCCAGAGGTTACAGCCTCATTACCACAATTAACAGAACATGCTGGAGGGACAGGTTCAGCTACCAAAGATTGCCCATACTCTGGAATAAGCTTCCCATTCATGTCAAGCAGAGCACCTTGCTGGCCGTCTTCAAGAGAAATCTTGATGAGTGGATGGGTAACAGAAAGTTAATTCCAGGGATCATTCCAGTTGCCCTACTGTATAGGGGCATTGTGAACTAACATCGGGTGGCATTGTGCCTGGGCAATTTGTTTGGGCTAGGCTTGCAAAGGCTCCAGGGCCATTAGCCTAGTACACACCTATGAACCTATGAACTTGTATCCACACCCCAAATAGGCACCAACCTGGTTAACAACAGCAAAGTAACCCTCCTCCTTAAGAGTGAACCTGCAAGCTATCCTAAAAACTAGAGACGAATAACTTGCATTCTGATGGTGTATAGACTGTTTACTGGAACTGATGCTGACAGAATTTATAGTCGTTTACAGGAAAACTCAATCATGACAATAGAACAAAAGAAAGTTATGCGGATCAAATGATCATTTACTATTAAATAATGTCATAATAAGGAATTGCAAAAAAGAATCTAAGTATGGCATGGATAGATTAAAAAAAGAATTTGACAGCATCCCACATTCATGGATAAAGGAATGCTTACAGATGTATAAGATATTCCCTACATTGATTAATTTTGTCATAGAGACATGAAACAGTGGCAAACCAGTTTGCAGCTAAGCCATGGTAAAGACAAATTATTATCCCAGTGATAAAAATCCAAAGAGGGATATTTCAGGATTACTCATTGTCAATGCTCTTCTTTTGTCTTGCTCTTAACCCATTAAGGTGTCCACTTAACATATTAGGACTTCTCTGGATGATATAAAATTAATGAAGAGTTGAAAGCACAACTGGAAATGTTCAAAAATTCTCAGATAATGTAAGAATGCTATCTGGTCTTGATAAATGTGCAAAAGCAGCATTTAAAGCAGGAACGCTGCAGAAAATTCAGTCTGGGACAAGAATGTGATATAAAGGAACTTGAGCAGGAGGGTATAAACATTTGGGAATGAATGAATAATTGACAGTAAAACATGATCAAATGTGAACAAAACTCAGTAAGGAATATTTTGGAATATTAAATTTAGTACTGAAAATAGCCCTGACATCTAAGAACAAAGTACAAGCTATAAACCACTTTTTCTTCCTATTCTAACTTACAGTTTTGTGGTGATTGACTGGCCCCAAAAGGTATTGGATCAGTTGGACAGGAAAATAAGAAAAATTATTCACTCTTATCAAATTATATATAAAAATCACTATACACTAATATTATATATTCCTCGTTCTGAAGCAGCTATGGGCTTCCTCGAAATATGATTATATGTATACATCTGCAGTCATAGGACTGCATACTTATCTGCTGACCTCATGAGATATAAACAGTGAAAGTTTTGAAACATGAAGAGAACAAATCTAAGATGACTTCCCTGCTTAGTTTAGCAGAAGCAAATTGGTGTCAAGTGGGAATGGAAACCAAACCAGAAGTAAATTAAACTCAGGTAGCAACTGAATCGGGTTACCACCTATCCCAGTTTGCGAGGGACAGTCCCTTTTTGGGCAGTTGTGTCCTGACAAAAAATATTAAAAATGGCAAATGTCCTGAGATTGTAGGACATAATTATGTCCTATATTTTATCCAATAGTTACATAAAACAGTTATTCTGTATCTCAAATACCTAAATGTTATAAGAAACAGAATAAGCAACTAAAATGCAACAAGAATAAGCTTTTATTTAGACAAAAAAGTGAAGTTCTACCCTTTGTACTGACCATGGGTATGTGTTGGCCTGTAAAATCTGATGTTTGTCCCAAAAATGTCCTACTTTGGCCATTTGAAAAGGTGGCAACCCTAACTGAATGTGCCAAAAAGAAAGGAAAGTATATATGGAAAAAGACCAGATGAAAAGGCAAGAAATAAGGGCAAGGCATAAATGTACTTACAAGTACAGAAAACTCCTAGAACAACCTCATGTCCATCAAGATCTGATGTAGGAATGGTTATGGAGAGTTGAATTTAACCCAAAAGATAAAAGGTTAATATTACCAGTCCAGGATAGTGGGCTGTGTACGTGTCTATATCACATTATCGAAATTTTACTACATCGAATCAATAAAGGTCGAACTTTATTGATCAAAGTAGTAAAATATCGAATAACGTAAAAAAAAACATAAATCAATAAAAAAAAACTAACTAGCGTAGGCAGGGGGCAAGCCCCCCTGCACCCCACACCGCCCCTACTTAAATATACCAACTCCGAGACAGCACTACATTGAGGTAAATGGAAATCTCCCCCTTATGGAGATTTCCATTTACCTTTGTGATGTTCTGAACCTTCGACATTGTCATGCCAAAAATATCGTATTCGATATTGTCGGTTTACGACAGCGTGAACTAGACCCCTGTGTACACACTGGTTTACATTTGAACATGTGGGAGAAACAAACAAATGCAGATTCTGTAAAACAGAAATGGAAGCAGTCGCACAACTTGTTGCTGGGGTGATACACTAATGGGAGAGGGCCCGTCTACTGAAAGACATAATAATTCAGCAAGACTGTTGCATTTGGTGGAAGTGTGCAAGCATTACAATGCTGAAGTAGCTGAGAAGCATTGGAAACATGAGCCACACAGCAATATAGAGAATGATGAAATTTATGTCACATGGTAACATTACCAACAGTTCAAAAATAGATGCAAGAAAATCAGATATATTAGTCCACCAAGAAAAGACTAAAGTTGTATTGATCATTGAAATTGATAAACCCAGTGATTACAGTGTCTTATGCACAGTCACAACACACCAGGATTTGCAGGCAGAAATGAGGGCAATGTGGAAAAAGGTTACCCAGACAGTTCCAATAGTAGTAGGAGCAATGGGCCTCATAAAAAAATTATGGTCTTATTTAAATATTAGAGAAAGAGAACTCAGGAGATCACCACGGCAGTAAAAAACAGTTTATTCCAGAGAAGTGCTTTCACGTAGTTAACCTACACTTTCTCAAGTCCTTAATACAGCTTAGCATACCATTACACCATTTATACAAGTTAAAACTGTTAAAAATCAATTAACATAATTAAAACACTTCATCAAATTATCAATTCACATTTCTTTCATTTAAGGGGGTGGGCAACTAGCTCTGGTTTAATGCACACATAATTATTCAAACCAGGATATACGTGTGCCTGCAACCTTAAAATCCATTTTATTTCTACCCTTTCTACTTGATTATTGTGATTGCTTTTCCTTTTGTCAAGAGAAACTAATGTAAAACTTTAAAGCTAAAACTATATGGAAAATTCCATTAAATGCCTGGCTAAAACATTCAATTTATTCTTATTTTTTATATCATGTATATGCTGATAAACTCTATCCTTAAGCCTTTTTTGGGTTTTGCCTACATAAAAACATTCACAATTTTTACACTCCGCTAAATGAACTAAATTAGAACTATTGCATGTGGCATAAAATTTAGCAACGAACATAAAAGGCAAAGATGGATGTTCAAACTCCTGTATTTTATTAACGTACACACACATCCTACAATTTTTACATGGAAAAGTTCCTACTTTATGTGTACATAATGTTATTCTTTGCCTTTCATTACACAAAAGTTCTTTCAAATTCCTATTATTTTTATATATAAAACTAGGAGTCTGTCCTATAACATTAAGCGTTTCTTTATCTCCTGTCAAAAAATGCCAATTTTTTTCTCACAATGTCACATATTTTATTACTATTATTGGCATATTTGGTCATGAAACACACTTTGTTTTTTCCTGTTATATAAATCTCTTCTTTGATTCACAACTGTGCATTCATGCAGCCATTATTCTGCGTAAACTCTTCTCTAATAGTCTCTAAATTAAATCTTCCATACCCTCTATCAACTGACATTTCTTGTACTTTATCTTTCTCTTCCTTCTTATCATTATCTGTATTACATATATTATTCACTCTATGTAGCTGTCCTTTAACTATGTTGGGAATATGCCTCAGGTACATACTGCTGTGTCCTAATAAACTATTTTTCCAACATGTCTTACAAAAGAGCTTGTTATTTATAACTCCCATTTCATCTCTGTATACTGTCACATCTAAGAAGTCTATACAATCAAGGGAATAGGATGCTGTGAACTTTAGAAAATCTGTTGTCTGTTCCAAGTACTTTATAAAGTCTAATAAAGAATGTAGCTTCCCATCCCACAACAAAAACATGTCGTCAACAAAATGTCTTTACATTTTCACATGCTTATTAAGCTTGTTGTTAAATAAATGTTTCATTTCCCAGTAGTATACTGTCAAATTTGCATATGAATTTGTGCAGGGGCGTTCCAATAGCAACCCCCCCATTTTTGCAAATAGATAGTATCCTCATAAATAAAGACGTTATTTGATAGAATGAGATACAATAATGTACAAACCAATGAAATTTCATTAATATTACTATGTCCTAAACGATTCCTAACATCTCTAACAGCGTTTATACCATAGGTGTTGGGTATACACATGAATAAACTTTGAACATCTAAGGTAACCATGTAACAGCCCTTCAAATCAAATTTCTCATCATGTTCCTTTAAATCCTTCAGGAATTGGGATGTGTCCCTGAAAATAATTGGAATCTTACTGACTAGATCCTCTAATCTGCTTCTACATATACAGAAAGGGGTTCTGTCACCCAACCATCTCCATCTCCAATAGGTCTTAATGGTGGTTGTTGCAGGCACTTATGTACCTTAGGTAGACCTTTTATGCAGAGTATTCTGGGATATTCAATGTTAAAATATGCATATAATTTCTCATCTGTCTACACATCAAAAGAGTGTATAAATTCCCTTTAATGCCTTTAACAATATTCAAATATTGAATGCTATTCATGGGCATATAGATGTCTGTTTCTCCCAACATTAACTGCATAGAGTGCTTGTAATCACATTTATTTATAACTACTATTTCCCCTTCTTTATCTGCAGGTCTTATGCTTAATCTTTCATTACCTTGCAGTGCACGTAAAGCATTTCTTTCATCAGGTGTCAAATTACAATATAAACCCTTATTATTCTCATATAAACTATTACATATTTCTTTTTCACAAGCTGCAACAAACATTTCTATATGAGAAGGTATGATTGGTGTAGAAATTTTCTTATAACATTTCACACTTTCATTTTGTTTGTCATTTTTAAAATACAGCTTCAAAGCTACATTACGGGCAAGCAGTCTCAAGTCTGTCAAAACATCACTCATATCTGTTCGCATAGAGGGTGTGAAAGTTTATTCAATAGAGTTAATTCAGCTTCATTCAAGCAATAGTCAGACAAATTAAATACAAGATCATTTACTGCCTTGCTCTTCTGTTTGATGTTATTCTTTCTCCTGAGAACTTTCTCTTTCTCCTCCCTCAACTCATTGACCGTGTTTGTTGCAGATAAACATTGTGCTTCACTGGCAATTGTAAAAAAAGATCCATAGTTAAAGGTGCTATTTGTTTAGGTCTCACCCCTTGCAAGAATTGATATTAGCTTGCTGATTAGGCAGCAGTGTGCTATTAATTTCTAATACTGTCTACATAGACACAGGTTGTACCAGAACAACATTTTCTTCTTGCACTCTAGCAGCAGCATTTAACAGAGGTATAGCCATTGAATTAGAGCTCACTGGTTCTATTTTAGTGTCTGAAGATGTCTCTTGTCTATTCATATTGATAGTAACATGTGGCCATGTAAAAACATGCCCTAAACTGAAGTCAGTAAAGTCTCTTTGCAATTTACGCTGTTTAGTTTGTCTCAGTCTATTTTCATATATAGACACATTTATATACATGTTATTAAGTGCACCAGCATAGCTTTCACCTCCAAATCTCTCAATAATGCCACTATGCTGTTGTTATATATTATTACTTAAACTCTGCTCAATAGGATTAAAATAGTCAAGGATAAGTTGTATATATTTGCGACTAAGGTCTAAATTGAGTTGCTGCCACTGTTTTAACAGTTCCAGATGAGTTTTTCCATAAGTTGGCATACACAGGACCTTCATACCTCTTGGAACTATGTTAAAATGTAGGCAAGCTTCTAAATGTTGCCTCTGCCAACTAAGCCGTTTGAATTTATATATTTCATTTTCAAGTTCCTTTACCTTCATAGTGAACTGTTGAAGACCTTCTGTTTTATTCTGCACTGGAGTTCCAGGATTCCCTTCAAAACTCATGGATAGAAGTGGATTTTCTTTACATATAAAGATATATTCCCAGTTCGAAAGTACAACATTGCCTCTTGGCACATAGTCCAGTTCAATATTGGAGTAAACCATGTGGTTCAATAAGTGCAAAACACAGCAACTAAATGAAATACCACCAGCACAAACCTAAAGGTTTCCCAAGAACAAAGTACAAAGTATCAGAGAAAGCAAACTCAGGAGATCACCACGGCAGTAAAAAACAGTTTATTTCAGACAAGCGATTTCATGTAGTTATCCTATATTTTCTCAAGTCCTTAATACAGCTTAGCATACCATTATACCATTTATACAAGTTAAAACTATTAAAGAATCAATTAACATAATTAAAACACTTCATCAAATTATCAATTTACATTTCTTTCATTTAAGGGGGCGGGGAACTAGCTCCGGTTTAACACACACATAATTATTCAAACTAGGATATACGTGTGCCTGCAACCTTAAAATCCCCTTTAGTTCTAACCTTTCTACTTGATTTAGAAAGGCCAGAACTAAAGTGGATTTTAAGGGAAAGGGCAGAACTAAAGTGGATTTTAAGGTTGCAGGCACGTGTATATCCTGATGTGAATAATTATGTTTGCATTCAATCGGAGCTAGTTTTCCGCCCCCTTAAATGAAAGAAATGTGAATTGATAATTATATATAATATTTGTATGCATGTATATATGTCCACTATATTAAATTACCCCTTTTGTGGAGCCAAACTGTTTTGCATAAGATTCTATAAATATATCTATAATCTGTTTTGTCTGAGAATAAAGTTTAGAATCTACACACAGATTATCAGTTTCTATGTCTTTACTCCTTCCACACCTTATGTATCTATAAAAAGGTTTCCTATTATGCTCAATATCCTTATATAAATTTTCTTTAAATTTTTCTTGATCTTGTCTCACACTATACTTAATTTGTTTGTCCATCTTGTTTATTTAATTTTTCAAAGTTGTAGTTCGACCTCTCTTCAGTTTCTTGTATTTTTTGTCTCTCACCTTAATCAGCTATCTTGTTCTTATGGAAATATATCCTCCTGGCATTGTAGGCCTAGATCCTTTAAACATTTTTCTGATTTTTTGCACTCAAACAATTTCTCTTTCAAAACTTGACACATTCCATCTGCAGTTTTCCCCTGAACACATCCCTTCAGTTAGTTTTATATAGTGATTGTTTTGCTTGCATATAATCTTTAATTAATCTTCTATGCATTGATTTAGATTTTAGTTTGACATAACTATCTAGCAACAAATTAACCTTTATAACCCTATGATCACTGCACATCAATATCAGTAAAACTTGACTTGAAGTAACAGTAATTTCTTTAGGAACACAAAGAATGTATGTTTCTAGTATGTTTCGTTCCCTGATAATTTTTTTTACAATCTGAAGCAACTGTTGTTCCTGAACATACATAGTGAATAATTACCTTATTCATATTGTTTAATCAATATTATTCCAACCCATTTCTGTTAGATTTAAGTCCTCAGTTAATATTATCCTTCCTTTGTTTTATGCAAGAAATGTATGAATTCCTCTATGTCATCAGTGCTTGAATTTGGTGGTATATACACTCCAACAATTATTTGTTCCAGGGTCATCTTTATTGTCACACTTAATCTATAGTACTGGTGTTATCACTGAACATGTAATAATCACAGGCCCCATATCTATCTTCAATCCCTGTCATAACACCGCCTTCTGAATTTTTTGTTAGAATGTCTGTTACAGTAAAAACATTTATACCCTGACAGAACTGATTTCCAATCATTGTTCTTTAACTATGTTTTAGGGCAGCATTGGTATTGCAGCGGTTAGCACTGCCACCTCACAGCAAGAGGTTCTCCAGTTTGATCCTCAGGTTGGGTGCCTTCTGTGTGGAGTCTGCATGTTCTCCCTGTGGTTGTGTGGGTTTCCTCCAGGTGCTCCAGTTACCCCCCACATCCCAAAGACATGCAGTAGGTAGATAGGACACTCTAAATTGGCCCTAGGTGTGAGTGCATGCATGTGTGCCTTCTGTGGAAGATTGGGCACCAGGCTGGCAACTCGACACCGTAAAACTCTACTACCAATCATGAGCGAACAGGTGACCCACTGTGGCTACCCCTAACCAAGAAAAGCTATTTAACCATGTTTTACAAACAATAACAACACCAATCTTGTGGAAACATAGGAAATTTTCCAATAAAAAAACTTTATTATTAATGTTCCTAGCATTAACAACCATCAGAGCTGCATCAAAGGTTGCTATATGTGAACTGTTAAATTTTTGACCTGGTATATATCTGCTGCAAAATTCTCTTCCCTGATCTTGACAAATGCATACCATCCTGTTTGAACACATGTGCCCAATACTAGGCTTGGATGCTCTACAAATTTCTATTTTTGGGACATTTTTTCTATGTAGGTATTTATCCAAAAAATCTTTTCATTCACAGTGACCTGACTATCCTTTCTATATGTGATTTATGAAAAATAGGTCCTAACACCAGTACAGGCTATACTATCTAAGAGAACTGTAAGTTCCCTACTAACAGAGAGTCCTTAAAGATGAGAACATTTGTACCGACGTGAATGAAAACAGATCCATACTTCCTTACAAAATGTTCCAAGGCTTATCTCACATCTTCTATTTTTGCTCCTGGCCATAACACTTTTCATTGTTCATTATCTTCTCTGCAAATGAAAGCATCAGTTCCTCTAATAATAGAATCTCCAATTACAAAAATATCTTTTCTGACTAGATCTGAAGAATCTTCAACTTCTAATACAGTAATATCTGTTCTATCAATTGTTACAAAGGAATGATCTTCATCACCATTAGTCTTATTAATCTCAATGTTTTCATTGCATATTAAATTTGCTGACTTTGTAAATCCACAGCTTGAGCCATGCAGTCCACATCTGTTTTTCTTACAGTAATGTTCTTCAGTCCTTCCCATGCAGTTTTGATTTCTTCCAATTAACCTGCCCCTTGCCTCTTATTTCTAACTTCTCTTTTGGAAAAATTATGCCTTTTTCTGTACACTGAAAGTTTAATGATAGAAAAAATGTTATCATTCCCTGCAATATGTGAGTTACATAACAAAGCAGTGTGCTTTTTAGCACATATTCTATTTACTTTACAGACATTTATCAGGTTCTTTTTCTTTCTTGTTATTTGCTGTGAACTTCTTCCTTTCTTTCTTTTTTTTTTGTTTCTTTCTAAACACTCTGAATCCTCAGATAGTTGAATGCTTGCATCTGGAATTCCAAATTTGTCAGGGGCATTATCTTGTTTCATAGTGGTTGAATGATCTTTACAGGCAATAGACACATCATTTCTTAAAGATGTTCTATTTGCTCTTTTAATGCCTAACATTATTTGTCTCACCAGTCCAGTCATTAATACATGAAACAACAGTTCTCCAAGCCATGTCAATTACACAGGTGCAATCATTATCAGGAAGTCTGGATTTACATCTAATAATGGTAAGCAAATCATTCAACTTTTTACACAAGAAACACAGCTCACCAGTGTTATCAGGTGTTGCCTTTAAATATGCATAGTATTTATTACACTGTACATGATATTTGTACTTCAGCAAATCATTATTAAATACTAAAGTAAGTAATGTAAAGTTATTGTTGTGACTGTACAAGCTCTGAAAGTCAGACAAAAGCTATAATTCCTTTACATCATGCTCACTATCACTCACAGTCACACATCTTTTTAACAGTAAAGATCACTAAATCACAAACCAAGATATGATTGTTTAGACAAGCTCTGGATTGTCCTCTCTGTAGTCTGTGTGAATTTATAGCTGATCAGGCCCCTTGGGATGGCTACAGCTTGCCTGTCTAAAACCTATCCCTTTCTAACAACCAACAATGAAAATTAAAGGTAGAACAACAAAATATAAATCTTTTTGTCTACAAGCTATCCCTTCCTTCCTACAAACAGTGAAACACAGTTGTAAAAAACAAAATATAAATTCAAATAAAGCTAACAGTTAGCTCCAAAGTAAATCACAAACCAAGACAGGATTGTTTAGATAAGCTCTGGATTCAACAAGTTGTTGTATTATATTACCTAACACCATTTTTAGTTTTGCAGTGAAAATCTATCCACCATCCTATGCACCTGGGAAATATATTTTATCCACGGTTTATGTCTAAGACTGTTTATAGTTCTATCACTGTAGTACATGAGGATTAAGAGACATTGTATTGCTGTTGAAATGGCAAAACAACAGTACTTTGCAAATATTTATTGTTACTAGGAGTTAAATAATGCAGGCAACAGTATTTGCATAACGTCTTTCCATCCAAGAATCTAATATAAATAACTTATTTTTTTAAAAAATTAAAATCTTTTATCACATAAAATACGCATCAATGAAACTCATTTTAGTTAATTGTCCACATATAATTATGAGGTTGTTTTTATGGAAATGAGCATTTGAAAATGATTCAAATTAAAACAATTAAGAAAGCTATCATAGGTCTCCTTATACTATGAAAGAGATGACTCGCAGAATTTAATCTAATGAAAATTGTATCATCTTGTCTAATTATTTTAACAAACCTTAAGACCTTCCTTCAGTCTGGAAATAATGTGTTGATTAAGAATTGAAAACACCAAATATCACACTTCTTAAGATAAACATAAATTAGCTTAATTGTTCCATTAAACTAAACTAGCATCTCTCTGTTGCACAGACACATTCTTTTAGCAGTACTTTTTATACCAAAGTCCATACTTGTTTGTCTGTAGTGACTGTAAATCTATGTTAAATAGAAGGCAATTATTATGATAATAATTTAGCACACGTTGTTAATGGTCTCATAACATAATATACAGTGATGGAGCTGTCATATTGCTTTTACTGAATCTTCAAACTTGTCCATACTAAATTAAACTTATGGTTAATTTGCATCCTAACATATGTTTTACTGTCCAGTCATGTCTAAATTTGTTTTACAGAAAGTTAAATCTTAACAAAGAGTTCTACTGTTTATAGAAGTTCAGCCATTCAGATTTCAGTATAAACTGGATAGTTGTATGCGCACCCAAAATTCTTGATTAATTCCACCCTTTTTTGCAAAATGCAGAAACCTTGGAATTGATTTTAATCAAGGGTATATGAAGTATTTACATTGTATGACCTGTGTATAGGCTAAGCCCTTCCCCTCAGAAAAAATGATTTCCTTATAAGTTTGTATAAAGATATTTTACATAATAGCTTCACTTTTTGCTGGTTTAGACTTTGACTGTATACATTAAAAATTAAAATAATTCATCTTTTAATAGAACATTCAAATGTAAAATGCTTAACTTGTAGGCTTGATCTTTATTTGTTATACATTGTAGGTAGGATAGTCTATTGACATTCTTCAATCATAACCTGAATACATGCCACTTACCAAAAATAGCAACACAGTCACAATGGGAACACAGCTACTGAACTTATGTTGCATACATAATATGGCTACCTCAAACAAGGCAGACATGCCTTAAATAAGGAGTTTACACTGTCTGTTCTATAGATCACTGCATTCAAGCAAAATACCAGTGAATGAGCTAATATTGTACATCTTAGGCTAAATTACCCTGACAGTGGCTGTTCTTGAAAGTATGTCCAGAGAATTATGTAGCAGGTCCAATCAGGTTAAAAACTGGTTTAGGTGTAATTTAGTAGCTGTGTGGCTGACCATGAGAAACCATTATATATGCCAGTAAGTCTATGATATTTTCACTGTGTTTCTTCAAGAAAGTAGGCTTTGAGGGTTTAGTGAAAGATGTATAACATGCTATTAAACCAAACAATGCTCTGTGGCCAGTATACATAACCAAAAGCTGTATTTCTATACCTTTTATTAAAATAACAAACAAAAAGATTGCTACTCAGCTGTTGGAATTCAGTGAGGTAGTGATACGATTTTTTCTGATGTTTCAGGACATTTTCTGATGAAGGTACATATGGCCTTAGCAAGTGAAATTTCCTGAGATTTATAATTAGACTGAGAAAGGCTGGTGACTTGCACAGGAAGACATTATATCCCCTGCAGGGGACAAAGGCACCCTCAATGAGTCATTTTGAGTAATTCAAGCTAAAATATGAGCTGGTGATATATATATATATATATGTGACTCTGAGGGATTGGGATTTCTTTAAGTGTAGCATGTCCAACAGCTCTGGGATTGACATGGCCTTGTATGTTAAGCAGAGATCATCTCAGAGTAGACAATATGCGACAGAGTATAGCTGGAGTTTTTTAAGGCGGTCAACAAAGGGCATCTGCTGTAGGCCTGTGATTCTTTTAGTGAGGTATTTCTGCGGCCTTTCCAGTTGTTGCAGATGTCTTGAGAGGTACATACCAAATGGGGCATTGTATTCTACAATGGGTCTAATGAGGGATGAGTACAGTGGGACAATTACCTCCATTTTTCTGGATGAAAAGCCCTTAGTGATGAGGTGTGCCACATAGAAGGATTTCCTGACTGTTGTGGTGATGTGGTTATTGAAGGTGAGACCACGGTCTACCTGTGTCCCTAAGTCTCTTATCACACTTTCGGTGTTTAGTGTACTGCCACCTATGTGGTAATTCATGGGTAGATGTTTTTTCCCAAAGGGGATAACGATGCATTTCTTGGCATTGAGCTTGAGCCCATGGCTCTGGCACCAAGCATCTGTTTCTGTAAGGCCCTGTTGTAGAGTACCGACATCATTTGGGGATTCAGTAATGGCTCCCAGTTTGCAGTCATCTGCGAACTTTATTAGCCAGAGTCCCTAAGTGTTGGCCTGTACTTCAGAGAAGTAGATGCCAAACAAGAGAGGTCCCAGGACTGAACCCTAAGGTACTCCACTTGTCACTTGTCTGGAGCTGGATTTGGAGTCAGCTACTTTTACAGTGTGAATTCTGTATTAGAAGAGTTAGCAGTTGCTCCACCTGAACCAGGTAATCTGTCTGGTTGAAGTTCTTAACATGGAAAACAATTTTACTGGTTGCTCTGAACTTTGCAGGTAGAGTATATGAGATACAAACTCTTATGCAGGGTCAGCTTATCTCATTTTTCACAGAGACAGATTTTCTTTGAGAACTAAGCCTTCCCTTATGCCTACAGTGGTATCAGATTACTTTAAGACAAACTATCCATCTCCCCATATTTTTTCCTGAACTCAAAAATTAGAGGAGAACACTTCATTCACTGAATGTCCACAGACAGCTGGTCAGCTGGCCAGATGTATATATATCCTTAGCAGGATGAAACAAATATAGCATAGGCTACTGTGGCAGTAATAATTTGAACATCTGATTTCTTATACTTTCAAAATTCCACTTTAAAATCGTTCCAGAAAAATAATCCATTCAGGATCAAGGTATTTTTAAACCTCTTTGGTCAGGAATCAGAAAATAATATAGTGTACTAATTTCCTTATATTCTGTCACTGACTCCATACTCAGGGGGGTGGATGCAAGACTCTGCATAGGAGCAGTTTTTCTGAATATCTTAAGCAATCTCTTGCTTTGTCTTAACTGACTTTTTCACCCATTATCCACCTAAGAATTTTCTGAGCAGGTAATCATTCAGTTCATCAGTTATATCAAACATAACATCCGTAACAGTAAAACTGAATTAAATATAAAACTTATCTTTGCTAATTCTCACATAAATAAGAGTTGCTAGTGCTTATATCTTTTTCATATGAAGGGCCATATCAGGAAGATTCAATAAAGATGGAGGCTGCCACCACTTTTTTTTTAATTATTAATTTTTCCTTTATTTGATTGTTTATTTTTTCCTTTTCTTTCAGTAGCATTTATGAGCTTCTCATAGATGTTGAAAGGTGTAGAAATGGGGGGCAACAGAGGAATAGAGGTTTGTGGACAAATGAGCAGAGGCCCTGCCTCCAAGTCAAGATCCACCCAAGCAGTTAGAAAAGGCTAAATAAACCTGGGCACAGCTTTCTGTTCAAGTATTGCCTTTGCTATTTCATTATTCTTCTGCCAATTTTGTTGTGTTTTTGTCTGCCTTCTATTCACACATATACATTCATTAATTCACATTAATTCACATGCCCATTCATAAAAAAATGCCACCTGATATGTATTCATGCTCACTGTTACACTTTTTACTTATTTAATTGCATTCATGTTGTGATACCCGTGCAGTGGTCCAGTAATCAAGGAGCCTCAATCCTCACAACTAGCACCAGTGAGGAGCATCACATATTACTTGTTTGGCAGTGGTGGAATAGCCACATCAGATATTAATTGCTTGATAGTGGTGCGTTAGCCACATCACTTACTAAGTGGCTTGTAGTAGTGTGGATAGTGAAGTCCTGTAGTTTGTGTACAGTGATCACTGAAGGTGTTTTTGTACTCTAAATCAGCCACACAGTGACTATTCCGAGTTCAGATCACAATTGTTTTATTTCTTTTGTTAACTTAGTTAGTCAGGGAGAGCAGACAAGCATGTCAGCAGAGGAGCATGGCAAGCTGACAAGTAAACAGTTGGCTGAGATGTGCCAGGCTAAGGGACTGGTGCATGGAAACCAGACTAAGGCAGACATGATTGCAGCTTTGGTCACAGCTGCATCAGAAAACAGCAATCAGGAGGGCAATCTGACTGGCTGTGGAGATGTACAACACTCAGAGAATGGACAGCTCAGCCTTTCTGCAGAGGAATTAAAAATCCACATGGAGCTAAAGAGACTTGAGTTGGAGGGCAGGCATTTGGAAATGGAAGCTGTGGTGGAGTAGATGCAGAGGCAGCACAAAAAGGAGATGCTGACTCTTCACCAGAGTGATGGAGGTAATGGGGAAGGGAGTAACCAGACCCCAGAATCACAAAAGGTCAGCAAATTTCTTCCACAGTATACAGAGGGGGATAATTTTGATAGTTTCATTCATATGTTTGAGAGGGTATGTAAACAGTATGATGTTGACCAAAGGCTCTGGATAGGGTTCCTGACCACCTTACTTCATGGTAAAGCTGTAACTGTGCTGTCTAAATTACCTTATCACAATTTTTATTGATTATACTGCTGTTAAGAATTGCTTGCTAGAATTTTTTAAGCTAACACCTGAAACTTATAGGAAAAAGTTTCATGAGCATATACACAAGGTAGATGAAAGTGTGTGTGTGAATATATTGCTGAACTGAGCACTTATTTTCATAGGTGGGTGAGTGGATGTCAGGTCACCACTTATGAAGGGATAGCAGACCTTTTGGTGAGGGAACAAGCCCTTACCACTTTGCCTGAGGACATGAGGATCTGGTTAGCTGATAGACATTGTGCTATTTCAGATGACTTTGGGAAGAAAGAGACCTATACCTAGCAAGCAGGGCATCCCTGCACAGGAAAGGGACCCCCAGTACTGCTCATGGGTCTAAAGGAACCCATGGTTGGCAGCCCAGAGTGCCCCAACAGAATCTGATGGTAGCAGGGGAAGCCACTAGTCCAGGTACATGTCCAGGACCCTAGGGTTAAATGTAAGGGTACCAAACTACCACCCTGAAGATGTCCTGATAGGGAAGGATTTTGATAATGCAGTACCATGTGCTCATGCAGCTATATGCAGTCAGGCTTGGAGACAAACATGTGGGTCTGGTAGCCTGGAGGAGACCTAGTCAGACTGCACACTTGCAGCCAGAACTGGTGAAGTGATTACTTCAGGGAGTGAGCTACCCTGTTGCAGTTAGACTGAAGGTGAGCAACAGCTGCTTGTGGGGACTGATGTTTCCTTGGACAGAGTGAATGCAAAGGTAGAGGTGAGAAGTAGTACCCAGGCTGACAGTGAGGCATCACTGTCAGAAGACGCCAGACTTCCTGTTGAAGGGACGCTGGGGAGGGTTACAAAGAGAGAGTTGAGAAAGGCTCAGCTCTCAGACCCTACATTACAAGGCCTGAGAGTGGTAGCTAGTGAGGCATCTGATTCTCAAGGGAAGGGGAATTTTGTATACTAGGATAGAGGGTTACTGTATAGAGAGTGGACCCCCTGAAGGACAGCTAGAAGGTGAGATAATACAGTAGTTGGTAGTGCCTAGAGTCTACCATCTGGTGCTTCTAGCCATAGTCCAGGATATTTCCTTTGCAGGTCATATAGGCATAAAATGTACAGAGACATATTATGCAGAACTTTTATTGGCCTGGAATTTCCAGAGATGTAACAGGGTACTGCAGGATCTGTGAGCAGTGTCAAAAGGTAGGCAAGGCAGGAGACAAGGTGACAGCTCCTTTGATGCCTTTTTCCTGTGATTAAGGAGCCATTTAGAGGGTAGCTATGGATATTGTAGGGCCTCTGATTACCCCGAGTTCCACAATGAAAAAGAATATCCTAGTGGTTGTATACTTTGTGCAGTGGCTATGTCTTCCATTGAGGCAGAAAAGGTGGCACATGCTTTGTTAGAGATTTTCAACAGGGTAGGTTTCCCAAAAGAAATACTGACTGACAGAGGTGCCAATTCCATGTCAGACCTGCTGGCTTGTCTGTGGAAGTACTGTGGGGTGAAGCACCTGAAGACCACCCCTACCATCCCCAGACTAATAGTCTTGTTGAGATGTTAAACTCTACACTCAAGTCCATACTACAGGCATTTGCAGACCAGTTTAATAGGGATTGGGACAAATACTTGCCCCATCTGTTGTTTGCTTACAGAGACCTTCCCCAGGAATCCACAGGTTTTTCACCCTTTGATTTGCTGTATGGGCATAGGGTCAGGGGGCCTCTAGACTTAATTCATGATGAGTGGGAAGGTGAGTGTGAATCTAACAAGGAATCTGTTGTGGCATATGTCCTAAACTTCAGGACAAGGCTCAGAGAACTCCTGGGCTTGGCCAGGAGAACCTGGCAGAAGCCCAACAACAGAAAAATGTCTGGTATGAAAAGAATGCTCACATTAGAGAGTATGCTGTAGGGCAGCAAGTAATGGTTCTTGTTCCTGTCAGACACAACAAGCTGCAAGCAGCCTGGGAGGGACCCTATACGGTGGTAAGGAAGGTCAGTAATGTTAATGACATGGTAGAACTGCTAGGCAGGAGGAAGGGGCACAAATTGTGCCATATTAACATGATGAAACCTTACCATGATAGGGAGGCCATTGTGCTGAATATTTGCAGTGGATTGCAGGAGGAGTCTGAGGGAGATCTGGTGACTAATCTTCTCAGTGAGGCTCGGACTGACACTTCAGTGGAAGGGGTATCAATGTCCCAGCAACTATCTCCTACTCAGGTTTGAGAAATCCGAGCAATGTTACAGGAGTTTGGGGATATGTTCACTGGGAAACCAGGGTACACCCACCTGGTACAGCACCAGGTGGATACAGGACCCCAAAGGCCTATTAGGCAGGCCCCTTATATGGTGCCTGAGAGAGTCAAACAGACTCTGAGGGAGGAGATACAGGAAATGTCAGAACTAAGGGTAATTCAAGAGTCCAACAGTCCCTGGGCCTCCCCGGTGGTTGTTCTTTTTTTGGCTTTTCCCTGTTAGGGGTCGCCACAGTGAAACTCCGGTCCGCTAATGATTGGCAGTAGGTTTTTACAGTGTCGAGGTGCCAGCCCAATGCCCAACCTTCAACAAAGTCACACCCATTCATGCATGTCTTTCGAACACCACTCGACCGCAGAGAGGACATGCAGACTACACACAGAAGGTGCTCCAGCAGTGGTGCTGGTGTCAAAGAAGAATGGCAGCACCAGGTTCTGTGTGGACTACAGGAAATTAAATAGTCACACAGAGTCAGATGCTTACCCCATGCCTAGGACAGATGAGGTCCTAGAGCAGTTGGGTGGGGCTAAGTGTCTTACCACCATTGATCTTACCAAGGGTTACTGGCAGGTGCCCTTGACTCCTAGTGCTATGGAGAGGTCAGCCTTTGTGACTCCTTTTGGCTTGTATGAGTTCCCAAAGATGTCCTTTGGGATGAAAAATACCCCAGCAATTTTCCAGAGGCTGGTAGATCATATCATAACAGGACCAGGAGGGTTTGCCCTTGTTTACCTAGATGATATTGCCATCTATAGCCATTCCTGTCAAGAGCACCTTCAACATGTCAGGAAAGTACTGGGCAGACTGCAGAGGGCAGGGTTGACCATTAAGCCGAGCAAATGTCAGGTGGGTATGCCAGAGGTCTCCCACCTGGAGCAAAGAGTGGGGAATTTTAAGATCAGGCCAGAACCTCCCAAAGTGGAAGCCATTCAGGCATGGCCTACACCTGTTACCAAAAAGCAGGTGAGGGCATTCTAAACAACAGTGGGGTACTACAGAAAGTTTGTCCCCAGTTATAGTACCATAGCTGCTCCCCTCACAGACCTGACAAAGAAAAATAGAACAGATAAGGTAGTGTGGACCACAGCATGTGAGCAGGCATTCCAGAAGCTCAAGGAAGCTTTTGGGGGACCCTTGTGCTAGCCAGCTCAGATTACAGCAAAGAATTTCTTGTGCAGGTGGATGCTTCGAATCATGGGGTGGGGGCTGTACTTAGTCAGATTTCTTCCGAAGGAGAAGAGCATCCAGTGGTTTATCTCAGTCATAGGCTCCAACCCAGGGAGGAATGCTATGCAGCTGTAGAAAAGGAATGTCTAGCCATAGTGTGGGCACTGCAAAAACGTCAGCCTTATCTGTATGGAAGAAAATTCACTGTAGTTACAGATCACAATCCCCTAACATGGTTACATCAAGCCAGCCAGCAAAATGCCAAATAGCTAAGATGAACCCTAGGGTTCCAAGCATATGATATGTCAGTGCAGCACAGCAGTGGCATTAGCAATGCCAGTGCAGATGGGCTCTCAAGACAGGGAATGGGGTAAGGTATACCCAGATAGACCTAACCCTCTCAAGCAATATTTCTAAAGGATCACTTGAAAAAACAACTTGAGTTCTCCGGAGGGTGGGGGAGATATGTGAAGGCTGCCAGCCTAGCAAGATAGAATTTTGTAGATAATTCTGTCATTTGTAAATATTAATATAATCCACAGGACTGGTTTACAAAGGTAAGGAGAACTATATGTTATGATTAAAGTATATGTTTTACTGAGCTTCAAAAATGTAACCACAGTGCACTCTGCTGGAAGAAAGCTGATAACTCAAGCATTGTATGACTGATCTCAAGCTTGGAGACAGGATGTCTGGGCCAGGAAATTATTTCTGTTGTCTTGATTTAAGAGATAATTACTAAGGTTTTGCATGTATAATGTCTTTTATTGCTGTGGCTTCCTGGCCAGGTGCAGCTTACTAAGAAATATAAATGGTGAGTTTCTGTTAACCTGGTAACTAAAGAAGTGATAAAAATGATGTAATGTGAAATGACTCAGCAGTACTGGGTGTTGACCAATTTAAGACTTTCTCAGAGAGAAAGATTAGAGCATTTTGGATTTTGTCTGAACCTGAACACAACAACTTACCAGCACTCTGCCTTTGCTCTGTAAGTAAGATATTTATTTAGAACAGTGATTTCTCTTGGAGATAGATAGAAATAGCCAGATTAGTCTAGCTGTTTTCTATATTTATGTCAGACTATTCTACAGTACTATTTTAAAGCATTTTCCTGTGATTTCTGAACTCCGTAATGTCATTGTGTTGAAGTAATAAGATTTGTCTTGTGTTTTTATTATTTATTATTAAATATTTTTAAACCTTTCAACTGTGGCTGTTTTGTGCAAAGATAATGTAACATTTTAGACTACATTGCATGTATTCAGTGGGGTCTAGGACACATGCTCGACTAGCATATGTCCGAATCACAAAACATCGAACACGCATACACGAAAGTGCTTAACATCAAAAAGCGCTTCCGTGTATGTGTAGTTCAAAAAGAAAAATCTACGTTTCTGCAGGGGCCCCCCCCCTGCACCACCCACACCCCCTACTTTATTATTCTCACTCCAAGATCGCACTACAGTGGGGAAAAGAGAATTTTACCTTACCTGCACTGTAGTCTGAGCTACGAAACAGGCACACATACATGGAGGCGCTTGTCAATGTTAAGTGCTTTTGTGTATGTGTGTTCGATGTTTTGTGATTTGGATGTATGCTAGTCGAGCATGTGTCCAGATCCCATTCAGTGACACTGCTCAAGCCACTTCAAAAGCTTTAGCCCTGGGTCACACTTACTATTTGAATAATAGTAATATTACATAGTGAAATTGGTCACCCTTTGGGAAGGGCTTTATTAGCAGCTAAGAGTAGTTGGTGGCAGTGATTACTACCTTATAGCCTGGCAGGAGTGGGCATAGCTGGAGAACCTGTGCCAGCCTTCCCCAGGAGTGTCTGTGCATTTGTATATAAACCAAATCTCAAAGTGTGTGTGTGTCAGCTACTTGGGCAGGGACATGAAACACTGGTTGGACAGAGAGGGTACTGGAGGTATTGGCTTGATTACTTGGCTGGGATCTGAACCCTATAGCTGTGCCAGTGGAGAGTCTTACTAGAGATCTGGAGATAAAGGGAGAAACCAGCCCCAGACTGACTATGATCTCTGTGTGCTCTTAATGGAGATTGTACTTTGCTGCTTGTGTACTTGTTATCCTTCCCAATGTGCATGCCCCTCACTGGTGCTAGTGGTGAGGATTGATGCTTCTTGATTACTGGGCCAGTGTACGGGCATCACACATGTATACATGGCCAGTCAGACACTAAGTAATTCTCTCATTCATAAAATGCTATCTGTCACACACTCACTCATGCATACTTAGCATAACCCCACCTCCAAACAAGAAGTAAACAAGCTGCTGCAGCTGAGAAGGGATGTGCAGCCTAAAAACTACTAAGAAAAGTCAGAGGTAGTTCCTGGAAAGGAGTAGGAATCACTGATGGAAAACTATGTGGAATGGATTTCCTCTGTAAACATTACTAGATGTTCTGTAAGCCAGGCTTTCTGGGTACTACATATGGCCCATGGGCCATACATTGATGATGACTGCTAGAAAATAAGGAAAAAAGCTTTTAATTCAAGGTCCTTGGTCTTAACTGGCTTACACTTATCAGCTGTGGCATGCCACACCATCAGCAACCTATGTAAAAGCTTACATTCTGAGTACTTTTTAAAATTAAGTCTAAAAAAAATAAACACAAAAGCCAAACTTATATGATAATTATCTGAATCCATCTGTAAACAAGCAAAATATATGTACTAAAATGTGTAATCACACATGAATTACATACCTTTGCTCCACCATATGTGGTGTATCTAGCAGGATTTTTCCCCATCTGCAAACATATTAAGTCTCCTCTTCAGGAAAAAATATGTCTCACAAAACTTTTCTTTTTTCCTGCACTGATGCCACTGAGGAATAATGGTGATCTTCAGCTTCAGTGACATCAACTCATGGAAAACATGGGCTGTATCCATGCTTTAATGGATGCATTGTGTGCATGCGTAAATACAGTGTTCAACAACAAACAATTTATTAGCGCCAAAGATTTTTATTAAAAATATGACCTATATAATAAAAAATCAACTTGGGCAAGATGCATCATGGCACTAAACTCACCAAATGGCTCAATGCACTAATAAGGTATGAGAATACACTTTAACTACTACTCTACACAATATTTTGAACAGGCGAAAACACTTAATTTTAAAGTCTGTTTTTCACATTCATATATTTCCTGTTGCATTGTTATAATATTACAGCACTACAATGTATTTGGTTAGAAAAGCTCACTGTCTCAACTGAAATTATCGAGGAGCTTTCCGCCACCTTGATCATATACCCAATGTGTTGGCCTCTTTAAACATTTTCAGATCTGGTGATAATCTCACAACTATAGATCTCATGTTATATTCTCCCTGCCCTGACTACAAAACTGTCTTGTGATGTCCATGAAGCATTTGTTGTTCCTTGTCTCAGTTTGATAATAAATAAAAGTCAGATGCTCTTCAATCATTATCAAAACATTTATATACCAGGACTTCATCTCTTCTATAACTGATAGAACATGTTCCCAATTTTCCTTATTTTGAATTCATAACTGAGCTCCTGTCTATCAATAATTTGCCTGTTTTGAGCTGAGATTCTATCAATTTTTCTGTATCAACATAGTACTGTGAATGCCTTATTGTCCTGCATGAAAAAATGCTTCAGAAATACACAGTTATTTAGTACAAAATGGAACTGCAGAGTCTCCATATGTCCAATATAGCCATCAGATTTGTTGTCAGTTCTTGAAATAATGTTACGACTATTTTTAAAATTATTTTATATGCATTTTATCATTATTACCATCTGTGTTTTGCCTATCATGGGAATCGGCTTGATTTTTCCCCTCCATTGAGATTACATTTCCTGAATAAAACTTCAGATGATATCAAGGAATATTGCTATGCTTTTGTTTTAAGCAGAGCAGCCTATTTTGCAAAGCCTCAGGTTGATTGTACAGGTACCACTTAGTCAGAATGCAGCATAACTGATGCAGTGTGTTGTTTTATTTCCAAATAATATTGTTTCTTAATCGCATCACTAACCCTATGATCAAATGCATATAAAATGCTGAGAGAACAAAGTGTCATGCTTCCACCAGGAGAGGATTAATTAATTATCATAATCGGCATCAATAGCAGATGTCTCATGTAACGAATGAATAAGCAAGCTGCCAATAAAGATTCACTGCTCATCTATTTCAAAGCCATGCTTTTTTTCTGATTAAGTTTCCCTCTAGTATTTCATCTTCATTGAGAAGCAAGATTTTAATGGGTGATCAATACAACAGAAACAATTTGGCTTATTTCAGTATGAAGAGATGTTTTGATCATTTCAATAACTGCGAAATCATTGGCAGTAGTCTACAATAAGAATGCATTCCCACATACTTTGCTTTAGAAAAGACAGATCAATATAGCTTATACTGTCTATGGAAATGGAGTAGTAAGCAAGACAAGTCACTATGAGCCAAGTTTCTCAATCTTTTGTATTTAAATATATTTTGTGAATTCAGCAGTCATGAATATAATGCGATTATTGTTCTTCAGTTTATGTCATTCATTCCACATTTACACAACAGCGGTGTTACTCTTGCTGAATAAATACACATGAGATTATACATTCATTGACCTAATAAAATGACTAGAAAGAAATGGTAGTGAAACCCATGTTTAAGTAGAAAATAATATAGCATAGCTGAATCAGTATTGTTATCTGCCATTAGCCTAAGTTTTTTATTTAAGTCTGCTTCTTTAATCTGCTGATGCACTTAGTAAGTCATTAGTAATTCATATACCAGCAAAGTTTGCTGGAATAAAATCCCACAAATTGTATAAGACACATAGCTGACATCTCCTGTGATATGTAAAAACTATTTAAAATAATGGACAGGGAGGAGTGGAAGGGAATGAGAGACTGTAGAGAAACTTACCATAAATGACAGTTACACACTTACCATAACGATAGATCAGTGTTATCTCATTTTTGTCCTTTTCAACAATTGGGTCATTGGATCCCATTGAATCCAGCCTTGGCACTTTCTTCTAGAGCTGTGGATCTGAGTATGTGACTCCTCCCCTACCCATAATTCTCTCTTCCCAAATAAGTTACCTCGGCTCAAGTTTGCTGACTTTACCCAAATTATAAAATTATAGATCTTCTCCTACAACAGCAGAAACTTGTAGGTGTCCCAGTCAATATACATATTAATAACACAGTATGGGTCAAAGGAAAATGTTGAACAGTCAGGGTCTTAGGTGAGGTCTGTCTGGTCACCAGAATTTGTCAATGACAATACTGGGAAAGTGAAGGAGGAAAGGATGTTGAACCAGATGAAAATGAGACAATATGGATCTATATTATGGTAAGCATGTAACTTTCATATCCAATGTTGTTTATTTTCATGTGATTCAACATTTGGAACAGATTCCCAAACTGTAAAAAGCACACTTTGTTGGTATCAAGGAAGGATATTCTTGAGAATAGTGGAACTAAAGGGTGATCATGCTCTGGACTGCATGTCCAATTACAATGGGATACAAAGGTGTGAATGGTGGACCATGTTGCTGCTGCACAAATGTCAGCAATGGGCACTTTCTTCATTTATGATACAAAAGTAGCTAATGCTCTTGGGAATGGGCTTTTGCTTTCATGTATAGGAGCAAACCACAGTCATTATAAACAAATGAAATGTAGTCTGATACCCATTTAGAAATTGTGACTTTTGACATATTTTTGCCCAAATTTGCTTTAGAGAAGGATACATGTAGTTGATCTGACTTTCTTATATCCTTGGTATGTTGTAAACTGAATCTGAGCTGTTTGTGAACATCTAGTTTATGCAGCAAATATTCCCCTTTGTTTGAGAACTTGGGAAAAAAGAATTACAAATCTTTTTAAATTTGATTCAAATTTACTTTGGACATCACATATGGTAGGAAGGAAGAATTTTTTTTCAATGTTACTCTGTCTTTATGGAAAATGAGATATGGTGTTTTGCATGATAGTACTTGTAATTCAGAAATCCATGTAGTACATGTAATTACAACCAGAAAAATGGTCTTCCAAAAGAGATACTTGACATTTTCTGAGGCTACCATTTCAAAGAATTTTTGGATTAAGGCTTGAAGCATTACAATGATGTCCCATGAGGGAACTGGGTCCTTAATGGGGCATCTTAGCAAGAAAGTTCCCTTGAGAAAGGCTTTAGAAATTTTAAGTGAAGCAATGGAGCATCAATATGCCCTATCAGAAAATATGATGTGAACCACTGATGAGGAAAGCCAGGCATATCTGGCCATTGACAAAACTGAAGAAACTATGTAATCAACTTTAGGTCTTGTAGAGTCAATAGAAACAACCCAGGTAGGTGACTCAGAAGATCTGGGCTAGGATCCAATGTGCAAAGCCAGTGTATTGAATGAGGTCTAAGGAAAGGGAACCAAATCTGCTGGGGCCAGAAAGGAGCAATGAGGATCCCTCATCAGACACCTTGTGATCTTCTGTACTAATTTTTTCAAGTGTGGTATGGGGAATAGAGTAGAGAAGACCCTGGGCCCAACTGTGGACTGGAGTATCCCTTGGCTGCTATCCCCGTGGAGGGATTAAGGCAAACTACCTGCTGCACTTGCTCTTCAGTTATGAGGCAAAGTGCTCACAATCAGGTTCAGCCAAGCTGCTGAAAGTTTTCTTTGCCACTGTCTGGTTGAGAGACGCCTCATGAGACAATAGAATTGACCTGCTCAACTTGTCTGCTAGTACATTTGACATCCCCAGTCTGTGCATTTTTATCATAAAATGATGGGAAGGCATTAGCCATTTCCATACTCTCATGTCCTCCCAACAAAGTGGGTATGAGCATGTTTCTCCTTGTTTCTTGCTGTACCAGACTACTGACATGTTGTCCGTCTGGATGGATATCTCACCCTTGTGTAGGTAGTCCTGAAAATCCTGCAATTCTAGGAGAACCACTCTTATCACCAAAATATTGATGCAAATGTTGGCATCTAGAAGTGACCAAATACCTTGAACTGTCTTCCCCTCAAAATGTCCCCCCACCCCAGAAAGGAAGCATCCATGGTCACTGTGGGCCAAAGAATCATTGAGCAAAAGGTCTCTATTCTGTTACTGGTGAGGAATGAATCCACCATTTGATATGATCTCTGAAAATGTGTGTGAGGCAAATTGTGGCATGGAGGTTGTAGATTCTGTGGCCAATGGAATGAGAGAGTCCAGCATACAACTCTCCTATGCTATTGCTATCTTGCCAGTGGAAGATGGTAAAAACCATAACAGATGATGAATCAACCTTGCTTGAGGAAGGGGATGCTTAACTACTTGAGAGAAGACTATTCATAAGGACAGTAATCCGGAATCTGGAAACTTGGCAATTTGACAAACTGCACTGATATGACATCCTATAAACTATATTTGCTGCATGGGAGGCAGTTGGCTTTTCAACTGATATACTGTGATCTGCAGTAAAAATGTAAGATGAAATAGTAGTGCCTGTTGTTGTACCAACAGAACCCCAGAAGAAGCAGTTAGGAGCCAATTGTCTGGACATGGATAGACTTGAATACCTTGCAGTCAGAGGTGAGCTGCTACCACTGCAATAATCTTTGTGAACACCTGGGATCTCTGGTGAGAGGGCAGCCCTCTGAACTGAAACTGATCAGATCTCAGCCAGAAATGGAGAAATCTCCTGGATTGGCTCTGTATATTTATATAATAACAGATGCCCTAGAGATCTGTACAGCACATCTAATTGTCCTTCCTCAACTGAGGTAATATGAACTGCATCGTAAACATCTGGAACTTTGTCTGTTTCACGAACTGTTTGAGATAGCTGAGGTACAAAATTGTCCTGAGGTTGCCTGTCTTCTTGGGGACTCAAAGGAATAGATTCTGGATTCTAATAGTCTGTAGAACCCTATTGGATGATTCTTTTCTAGCAATTTTGAAACCTCTTTTGCTGCAGATTCCAATTGACTAGTTGGAACATTGGGAACCTTTAACTTCTTTTTAGGAGGGTATAAAAAGGGAATGGTGCAGACTCTGGTGAACTATCCTTAACACTCAGAAATCGAATGTAATGTTTTGCCAGGCTTGTTAAGTGCCCCCCAACTGCCTCCAGAGTGTGGCAGCTAGATAACTCTTCAGGAATGCAGATAGGGTGTAATGGTGAAGGGATAGCAAAAACACTGATTATGCAATCTGTCTCTTACCCTGGGGTGACATCCATTTCAGTTACCTTCCCCACTGCCTTGGGGGAGGTCTGTCTTCAAGACTGAGTTAGTGATAAGCTTGTGATTTTCTGAATAACATCTTCTTCCCACCCCTTTGGTTCCTGGAATAGGTCCTCTGTTGGGTAGAGAAACATATTCTCATAGCAGACCAGGTCTTACTGTCCTACTCACTCCTATTAAGCACTTCTTTAAATTTTGGCCCAAATAGGGTAAAGCCATTAACTGCAGCATTAATAAAGGATGTCTTGAACCTTTTCCGGAAATCACAGAGATGCATCCAGACATGTTGATGCATGGTAATATCTGTTTCTGCTGCTCTAGTTGCACCATCTACTGCATTAGAAAGCAGGTGCATGGCCACATTGGAAGTGGATTGTGTGGTAGACAGTTGGGTGTCCACAGTTTTTTGAACATCTGGTGATAAGTTACCTGAGAAGGACTTTGAAAGCAATCTTCATCAGGTTACCTCTGAAAACGAGTCATATGTGCAAGGTAATTCAGTGCTCTGAGTATGAAAGTCTCTGAAGCATAAGTCCATTTCCTCAATCTGTCCAACTCCCTTGAATCCCTTTAAGGGGGATGAATAGAAGATCAGTCCTCGGACAGTTCCTTTTTTCATGGCTGCTGCTACTACCATGGTATCTACTGGTGATCCTTTAGTCCAATGTTTCCTGTTTTGGGGCAACTAAACTTTTGTCAGGCTTTTTGAAGATAGGTTCCACTATGGCAGGGTCCTTCCATCCCTGCTGTGCCACTTCAGAAATGAGGGTATCCATGTGTGGTACTACAGAGGATGCAGATGACCCAGTACCAAAAGACTCAAGGAACACATATTCATCAGGGGAAGGTGTTTCAGTGGACCCCCATTCATCAATTCTAAGATGTCACTAAATGTGATGTCTTCAAGGGGGGATCTAGGAGACTCTTTGTTTTCACCCAAATGTCTTCATTGACAGACTCTGGAAAAGAATCAAGGTTCTTCCATTTGCACATCTGTTTTCTAGGACCTTGTCTCTGGGGTACCTCTGGACACTGTTCTGAAATTAGGCTGGGAACTCGAGTGTCGAGTATCCTCCAAGCTTATAGGTACCGGCTGCTCCCATCGATCACAGTGAGAGGAATAAGAAACAGGATCTGCTGGGAATCAGGATGGATCTAAACTTGAGGTCTGTACCTGCTTTCTTGACTCAGCCAAGATTCATTCAACAGTCTCAAAAGCCAATGCTGCAATTGGAGCTGAAGAAATGTTGCCCTTTTGTTAAAGTAAATGAATAAATAACAAAGAGTTTTACCTTTTTAGTCTTGAGTCAAGAATAACACTTCAGGATGTGCAAAGTACTGGTTTATTCCATAAACAGCACTGGGAGACTGCCTACCAAGATTTTCAAATCAATCTCAAAGAAAACTTCATATTTTATGGCTTTTCTTATCAATTTCATGCATCCTGTACTCTGATGTTACATAGCTTTCAACAAATCAATGTATTTTTAATTATTTTGTATGCTGTCGTCATCTTTACTTAGAACGTCACATGAACAATTATTAATATACCTTTTTAAAATTTAGACCCTCTGGTCTAAAACTTTTGCTTTTGACCTTGTTACATTCAGTATCAGTACATACTATCTTTACAGACATCCTTGCAATGACTCATCCCCCAGCGTGAGAAGGCCAAATTTGCAAAGCATTCCTGACAGATTTCTTTCTTTCTTTCCTACATTAACATTCATAAACCAGACTATTTTAAATGTAGTAACATCCCTGAACTCCTTCAGCACTTACTTTGCCTTCAATTATCTGTCAGTGCACTATAATTTGCTAATAAAGAGAATGCAGTTATAAGGCACTTGAAACTATGCAGATTTTAATATAACTACTTCATTAGAGTGTTTAGTCAACAAGCTAGCACTTACCTGCTGCAACAGTTTTTCAGTTGTCTGTATGCCTTTAAAAGGCTCTTCCTCAGCTTTTGTTATGACTGCTAATACTTTCCCCTACGATTCTACTGGAACATCCAAATGCACCCCTTTTGGTGTACAGTAAATAGTACAACCCAGTTTGCATAACAGGCCTCTCCCTAGCTAATTTACCAGTGCAGTAGTACTCAAAAGGAAAGAGTGCCTTTCTTCAATCTGTCCTGAAGAAATGAGTATAGGTTCTGAAGCAGGATACATAACAGTAGCATTTGTTACTCCAACTGCCTATATTTTATGTTTTGATACTGGTATCTGATTATCTGATGTAACTTTTAATACAGACCTAGTGACTCCAGTGTCCACCAGGCAAGGAATTTTCTTTGAATTTATGTTTACCTTAACATAGGGTCCCTTTGATTTACTGGCAGCATAGCATTTCTGTTTTATTATTTTTTCCTCAAATATTTTTTTATTGTCAATTAAAATAACATTTACAAAATATTTTTAAATATAATTTTAAACAACTATATACAATATTTACAATAGCCTGAATTTCAGTTATATACACAGTATGTTATTATATATAGAATTAACAGATCAGTTATCAGAGATACAATATTGATTATTGCAGAGTGTCCAACAAAGATATAACTTTCTTCCAAGAATTATTTACCAATGGCCTGGGATAAATTCGTAGTTCTTTGATTTTTATTTCCATCAATGCAGTTGTCTTCGGTAAAGTGTAGAATTCTTCCAAGGTCGGGATGTATTTGAATTCCACCTTCTGGTTACACATTTCCTAGATATAGCACGTATTGTCCATAACAAATACATATTTGTCTTATTCAGGTAGAGACCTTCATTTACATTTAATATAATCAATAGTTAGGGTAAAGAATTCATTAAATAAAGCTTCTAAAAAATGATTGATTCTATTCCGATATTATTTAATTTTATTACATTCATAAAAAATATGAATCCAGTCTGCTTTATTTGACTTTTCACACCTCCAGCAAAAACCATATGTAGTAGTATTGATTTCTTTTTAATTCTATCTAGTGTTAAAAATGCTCTATGTAAGTATTTCCAGTTAAATATTTTCCAGTACTGTGTGTTAGAGGTGTAATTAACTGATAGTAAGATGTTAGTTTTAATTTATTCTGTTAACTGCATGACTGACCTTTTGTTAAGAACTGCCAATATGATGGTTTGGGAATTGTTTTATATGTTATTAACTCGTTATATAGATTTGAAATGGAATTTTTCTTTTCACAACTGTTATATATAAATTCACACAGAAAACTTATTAGATTTGGAATATCTTTAAATGAGGAATTATTAACTAATCTGCATAAATCTTGAATGCACATGTACATACTGTATTGCTAATGCTACATATAGTATATTTGGCAATAAGATCATTTTTATTAATTGCAATCTGTCTTCAAAAGTTAATATAATTTTGTTCCACTTTTCTATATATATTTTTATTGTTTCAATAATGTTTTTATAATTTATTAATATTGTTTTGTTTATATTTTTGCAGAACACTATTCCTAAATAATTTAGCGTAAGTTCTTGTTTTCCTATGATGGATTTATCTGTAACTTGTAGTTCTTTTTCCTTATTTAAAATAGAAATTTTGATTTTGATCTATTAAAGTGTAGACCTGAAAACTTAGAAAATGTCTCCATTACTTCTTCTAGCTCTCCTAATGACTCTCTGGAATTTTATAGGGTTAATAAAATATCATTAGCAAAAAGCATTATTTTAGATATGTACTGGTCATAGACTTCTATTCCTTTTATTCTTGGATTATTGCATATTATTTCTGCAAATATTTCTATAGCCAAAGCAAATAAAATAGGAGAAAGGGAGCATCCTTGTTTAGTACCTTTCGTTATATGGATAGATTCTGAGGAGAAAGGACTTAATTTAATGTAGGCTAAGTTATTAATAAATATGTTTTTTAGTAATAAGATGAAGGGAGGAAGAAATTCAAATAATGCTAACGTTTTAAATAGATATTCCCAGTTGGGGGAATCAAATGCTTTTTCTATGTCTAATCCTATTACAAGTGTTTCCCTATCTTCTTTATTCACATAATCTATAAGAGTAAGTATCATTTTAATATTATCTTGTGTGTGCCTGTTGTATAAAAATCCAGTTTGATCATTATTAATTGTCTTTGAAAGTAGGAGGATTTTCATTCTGTTAGCTAGGATTGACATGAATATTTTGTAGTCATTATTCAGTAAAGATATAGGTCTGTATGAGGTGCAAAGGTCTGATGGTTTATTACTTTTTAGAATTGGTGTTATGAGAAAATATTTCCAGGAAGGTGGTATTTTTACTTCTGACTGGACTTCTAGCAAAGTTTTATGAAAAAGGGGGATTACTGTTGAAGGGAAGAGTTTGTAAATTTACGTAATTATACCATCTATCCCTGGAGCTTTGTTAGGTTTACTTTCTTTTATCTTGTCAACAATTTCTTTATAGGATATAGGTTTTTGTAGGTCTAGTTTTAAGTTTTCAGGATTTTTTTTATATTGATATGGTTTGTTTCTAAGTTTATTTGGTTGGTATCTAAATCTTCTTTTTTGAAGTGTTCTATATAATGGAACTAAAATGCATCAAGGATGTCTCCTATATCTGATAGTTTTTTCCCTTTCTTTTCATGATATATACTACTAGTGTTATTTGCTTTAGATTGTATTTTAATTCTTGTATATAAGTTATGTAGATATCTGGGGGAGGTGGCTAATGGGTTTATTTTTAATTTTTCCATGGCTAGACAAATTTTGTGTGTTAGAATTTCATTATATTTTTTATTTAATTCCTCTATTTCTTTTTTGACTTCCGGACAATTCTGTTTTTTTTTTAGATTTTGCTGTCAAGAGTCTGGTTTGCAAGTCTAATGATTCAGACTCCCACTCTCTGACTTTGTTTTTGTACCAGCTAAGGGTCATACCAAATAAATATGCTTTTAATGAG